>NC_030992.1:213668-219901 GCF_000149955.1 Fusarium oxysporum f. sp. lycopersici 4287
GCAAGCATCACTGTCGGCACAACACACTTTATTAATGCAGTCGTGGAGAGAGATGCCAGGAGACTTCAAAAAGTCGGCGTCTTGAGACTGTCACGTTCGTTTCTCCGAGAAGTACCTCCATTCTCAGACTTCCCGCCCGATCTAGCAGCCATCATCAAGGGATACTGCGGAATCATCGATGGAGGCCTGCACATCGATGGTTCTCAAGAAGCACCCATCAAAGAAGCCCAAGTGATGGCCGAATGCGAAAAGATCAAGGCAGAGAACCTGAGGGCAGTTGTGATCGCTGGCGTCTTTTCTCCGATTGACGAGATATTCAAGCAAGAGAGCCGCGTCAGAGACATCATCCTACGAGAAATTCCAGGAATTGATGTCGTATGTTCTCATGAGGTGGCCAATATTGGTTTCCTAGAGCGCGAAAACGCCAGTATCCTCAATGCCGCTATCCTTCAATACGCTCGAAAAACAATGAGGAGGTTCAATCAGGCCAAGAAGAAGCTGAACCTGGCGTGTCCACTGTTCATTACTCAGAACGACGGGACCACCCTTGATGCTGCCGCAGCAGCTAGGATACCCATTAGGACCTTTGCATCTGGAGCCACCAACTCGATGAGAGGAGCTGCATACTTGGCAGGGATCGATGCTGGAGGCAACTCTTCGGCCATCGTCGTGGATATTGGTGGAACTACAGCTGACATTGGCGTAATCCTACCAAGCGGACTTCCAAGACAAGCCTCTGCCTATGTCACAGTCGCTGGAGTGAGAGTGAATTATTCAATGCCTCATCTGCACTCGGTTGGACTTGGTGGGGGTTCACTCGTGCGCAATGTTGATGGAAGAGTCAAGGTCGGCCCTGAGTCGGTTGGCCACTACCTTGTTGAAGAAGCTCTTGTTTTTGGTGGCAATACATGCACAGCATCTGATATTGCTGTTGCCCTGGGAAGAGCAGATATGGGTGATAGTAGCAGACTCGCTGAACTGAACCCTGAATTTGTCCAATCCGCAAAAGACTGCATCAAGACTCTACTCGATGGAGCTGTCGATGTCATCAAGACCTCTGCTGATCCGCTACCCGTACTTCTGGTAGGAGGAGGTGCCGTGCTTGCACCAGAGAATATCTCAGGTGCCTCAAAGGTCATCCTCCCGCCATTCCACGATGTTGCGAATGCCATTGGTGCTGCTATCTCTCGTGTCAGCGGTGACGTTGATATTGTTCAGAGCACAGCCCACCAGACAGAGTCACAGGCTCTTGAGCGTGCAAAGAAGATGGCCGTCGAAAGAGCCATTCAAGCTGGTGCCATCCCCGAAAGTATTACGATGGCGAATGTAGAGAGTATTCCGTTGCAATACGTGTCTCATCAAGTTCGAACCATTGTTAAAGCAGTGGGAGACGTCGACTTCAAGGGCTACGTATCAGAGTTGGAGCTCGAGGCTGTAGATGATTATGACGACGAAGTCAGCGACGAACCTGAAGGGCACAAGAATCGAGCTGTCAATACTACAGAAGTTATGCCTCTGGATCCTTTCACCTACACTCCTACCATCAAGGCCAACGACGAGGGCGTTCCTGAATGGATACTCAATGAAATTGATCTGGCTTGGCTGGCGGACGGATGTTATGTGCTCGGCTGCGCTGGCGGTGGCACCCCAGCTCCTAGCTTCATTCAACTGCGGGACATTATAAGACAAGGCCATACTATTCGCATTATCGACCAGTCTTCCCTCAAAGATGATGCCCTCATCTACTGGGGGGGCCATATGGGATCTCCTGCCGTGTCGGTGGAGCGGCTACAGTCGACCGAGACAGTCCAAGCATTCAATGTGCTCATGGAGTATCTCGGTCATAATAAAGTCGATGCTGTCATGGGATTGGAGATTGGTGGTGCCAATGGTATGGAGCCGATGCTCGTTGGCTCCTCGCGGTTCTTTAATGCGCCTGTCATTGACGGTGACTGGATGGGCCGAGCATATCCTACATACTGGCAGACTACGCTTGCGGTACATAAACCACTGGAACTCGTTCCTTGTGCCATTGACTCTGGCGATGGCAAGAGTATCATCATGACTCGAGCACCAGACGACGAGATTGTTGACAGAGCATTGAGAGCGTCATGTTCCGAGATGGGAAGCCGAGTCGGTATGGCCGCCAAACCTACCACTACCGAGAACGTGCGGGGATATGGCGTGCTGAATACCTGTTCTCTTGCTTGGAGGATAGGCAGATGCATCGCCCGCAGTGTTTACAGCAACCAGCTCTCGACAGTTGCAGAGTCGATCATCAAAGAGGCTGGTGGGTTGAGGTCAGCCAGGGTGCTATTCAGAGGTAAAATTGTAGAAGTCGAGCGAAGACTATACAAGGGGCACTCGCACGGCGCTCTACGCATTGAAGCATTCGACGAGCATGTTGATGACGAAGAGGATAGTGGATCGAAGAGAATGACACCTGTAGTCTCAGGAGGAACGTTGCGAATCCCATTCAAGAACGAAAACATTCTTGCTGAGCACACGGCGGCTGACGGCTCTAAGACTGAGATCATCGCCTCTGTCCCTGATCTTATTGCTGTGCTGGACAATGGCTCTGGTAGAGCACTAGGTGTTCCAGAGTTCAAGTACGGTTATAGAGTGACTGTCTTGGGCATTACGTGCTCACCACAGTGGACAAAAACACCTTCTGGTATCGAGATTGGAGGACCGAAAGCATTTGGCTATGACGATGTTGTTTACAAGCCTCTTGGGGAGTATGTGGAACCTGCGAGTGTGATTAGAGAATATGCTTAATTTGAGGTGTATATGTATAAATATCCCATTGAGGCAATGCGAAGCTGGACCCGCGGAGCACCAGATGTCAACATCAAGTGCCACCAAGTTCCTAATTTAAAAGAAGTTACTATCAATTGTCCCAAGTTGGGAGACGACATACAGCTCACCCTCGGGACCGAGGCGCCAGGCAGTACTTAGTCTACCCCGCGCCCGCAGTGCAGTTTGCCGCTAACCCAAATATAGGTATAAAATCTCAACCTTGGTAAAAAGACAAGTCAAGTCATCTATTAAATACTCGCCTTGTTCCCACATCTAATGTTGTATCATAATAAACATCAAGACCTCTTCTCAAATAACCCAAGACCTTATTTCACATACATTGAAACCCTTTCAAACAAGCATCATGTCAAACACAGCCAGAACATCTGCGACATGGGTAGTGGTTGGTGCTTCACGGGGAATCGGTCTTGAGTATGTTAAGCAGCTCCTTCAGGCAGGAAACACAGTGATTGCCGTAGCTCGCAACCCAGATGCGTCGGGACTATCGGCAGTGGTTAAAGCTCATGGTAGTCCAGACAATTGTATCGTGGAGCAGTGCGACGTTGCAAGTAGCGAAAGCATCGATGTAAGCTCACCGTATCCTTCCAGGTCATTGTGGACATGTCTAATGGCTTCACGTGCAGAACTTTGCTGCCAGAATGAGCACACTTGTAAACAAGGGAATCAAACTCGATAACATCGTCATGAATGCAGGTGTCCTCAGATATCCAAATCGAGCAACGGAATTGTAATGCCCCATCAACAAGCATTCTCCTAGACGTACAATTGCTAACTTGAGCTCCAAGATCATACGACAACTTCAGATTCCACATGGAAACCAACGTCATTGGACCCATCATATGCGCACAGAAACTAGTCAACTTGAATCCTGATAGCCCTCCTTCCAAACTGATTTTCATCTCATCTGACTCCGGGTCCACCGCCAACTTTCTGGCTTATGAAGATGGGTTCGCAGCATATGCGGCGAGCAAAGCTGCACTGAACCAGATGCTAAGGCATATGGCGCAGGAGTTGAAAAGACGCAGCGGCAGGTGGGCTGAGATATGTGTCCTGGCTCTCCATCCTGGCGAGGTTCACACGTGAGTATTTCCTGCTCGAGTACTAAAGCTTGACTGACAACGACTAGGGACATGAACTCTGGCGAAGTTGGTACCTGGGACGTGGGAACTCTTTTGGAGCCGGATGAGAGTGTCTCGGGCATGCTTAAAGTGATTAGTGAGAAGGACCACAATGATAGTGGCACATTCTGGTGCTGGGATGGCAGAGTAAGTTTTTCAATATCTCATTGAGTATAATACTAATAACTCACAGGCTTATCCTTGGTAACGAGGGACAGCCAAATTAGGAGCCTTGTCAGTAATGTTTGCCTTACGAGACTTGTATAGATTCCTATGACTCAAGGTTTATGGTCATTTCGTGGAAGTAACCACAAGCCCGACAGCAATCCATAGGCGAACTCGTTTCGTATCATGAACCCAATCGAATAGTGCCTGAATAGTGGTGTACTGATCTCGCCATTACCTTGCATCGTGAGACACTTCAGCTTATTACTCAGCTTTTATATTTCTCTCATGCCAGATCATCCCAAAAGTAGCTATCTTCTAGAGCCCTCGTCATCTGATTATTCATGTGCAGCCAATTTCCAAGCTGTGCGCCATACTGGTCGATATCAGTATCCATGCTAGCAGGCACCTCCATCTGCTGAGCCATCCATTCAGCTGTCCCTTCTAACGATGTGCTAACGGAGGTTTGTGAGTTTGGCAAGTTGAAGATTGGCGTAAGCAGGGCAGGTTGTTGATGAGCTGGTGATGGCACGTGTGCGGAGGAAGACGCATTTTCCCACGAGCCAAAGCCGATGTTCACCTTGCTCAATCTAGCTTCAAGATAGTTTCGAGCGGCATCGTACAAAGCTTTAAATAGATGAAACTCTTTCTTCGCTCCAGATGAGAAAGCAGAGTCTGTGACAGGTTGTAATGTCTTGATGACACTTTCGAGCAGATCAAGGCCGTTCTTGTCGCCAGTCTCGATAATGTGACAGAATACGACGATAAATGGAATGAAGGGTGAGTGTATGAGAGCCCTGCAAAGAGAAAGGGTCAGTGAAAGAAGTGTCAAGTCAGATTTGGGGATACATGCAAGTTGACATAAGTCTCTAGGAAGTCATCCTGTAGTTCAGCCACTAGAGACTGCCATTCCTTGTGTGCTTCAAGGGCCTTGTGAGCACTATTAATGCACTCTCTTCCAAGTGCAGTACCCTGATTCGTCTCGGCAGGTATGGCTCTGTAAATGAGGCAAAAGAGGGATAAGTGAAGCACCTTGGTGGTGCAGAGGAAAGCCTTAACAAACTCAGTACTAGTAGCCTGGCGCATCGCATCTTGGTATAGTTTCTGTAGACTTGTCAGTAAGATATCACCAAGAATATAGGATCGCCCTTCTTAGAAGCGGCAATCGGGATTTGCGCATTCATACATCGCTAGGTAGTATTCTATTCGTGTGCACTTCAAGCTCTGATGCGAGACCCCTCGCCCTCGTGGTTCTAACAGTCTGAGGCTGTGCCAAGGCAGCAGAACTGTAAAGCTGGTCGTAAATCTTGCCTTGTAAATAAGCTAGTTCTTTCATCTTGTCTAGTTGACCAAAGTAGCCTATCTCTGATCTCGACTCTATGCTAGGAACCGGAATAGTGATATCGCCATCATGGATAGTTGATGATCGGCCAAGACGGAGAGAGAGACCCTTCTCTTGCACATAAACCAGCCAGAATATTCGGATCTTACCCATCCTGATGTCTGGAGGATCGCGGGCCATTGCAATCTTGCTATGCATGCCTAGCGTCTGGCTCAAGTGTGATGCGGTTGCGATAAAGTCCCATGCCGCAGATGGCTTGCATGTTTCAAGGCAGTATATGCTCTGGGATGATTTAATATGATATCAGGACAAATCATGAATCCTACCTACAGCTACCATCATTGAAGCAACCGTCCCGATATTGCAAGGTTGATGGAAAGGCAGATTAGCGAGTACGGTCTCGAGATTGTCCCGGCACATGACTGCTTGCGCCTCGAGATCAGCCTTTTGGCATGAATCTGTGGCGATCTGTTTGCATTGTCTAAAAAGCCAATAGAGTCCCGCATTGACAGCGATGAGGTCAGCATGAGTAACTTCTCCCGGAGAGTACACCTTAAGAAAAACGTCAGTGAAAGAGGTAGCTTCGTTGTCCCAAAAGAACCGAACTCTGGGGTTTTCTGTCACAAAATTGTAAGCATTGGAGAAGAGAAATAGGAAAAGGCGTGGCTAATACCTTTGGCCATTCGGAGGCAGACAAAAGCTTTTTCAACAGGTGGCATAGGGAGGTTGCGCAGTGTAAGACCCGATTCAAGTACTCTAGCATGAGGATACAGGTAATCGAGTTCCTG
>NC_030992.1:220024-223471 GCF_000149955.1 Fusarium oxysporum f. sp. lycopersici 4287
TCCCCAAACCCTTCCTCAGAGCCTGCAGAACAGAAGACTTTCAGCAGCGATTTCGATTCCGTCGGCTTGTTGATGATGGCATTTCCGAGAATTCGTTGGCAAAACGGCTTGAGCTGGGAGCGAGGATTCTCCCTCATGCTCCAACCTTGGAGTGAGAAGCTGGCTTCCCACCGCCACTGCTAGGTGATGGAGACGATTCTTGGGTTACGGGTGCGAGGCGTGAAGTCGATGCTGGTTGGGATGGGATTTTCGATGCGGTAGCTGCGGGTACAACATGTAAGATTGGGTTTTGACCAGCTCCCAATGTATTGCTAAGCTCTGCGAGTTTTTGCGCGATATCGTCGATCTTTTTCTCACTAAGAGATTTGAGTAAAGGAAATAAAAAGAGATGGACGAATGGTATACATGTACTTACTATATCTCCGAGATAAAAACGCGTTGTCGCCTTTCCTTGGGCTTGTGCCTAGGCGGATACGTGCAGAGGTTCTCGGTGCGGACACAGTAGGCACACGGGTGTCTCCGGTCGCAGCGCACCTAAAGATGTTCTAAATTAAATAAATGTCTACAACTGACCGTATCCAAAGAGGGACAGGTACCTTTCTGCGGCGGCATCGATCACACTGGTTTGATTTAGTCAGTAGGTGAAGCAGCGCTTGATTTTGCAGGAGACTTGCTGAGATTGTGGACAATGGGACAAGCTGTTCGTCCTGAGGGACATTATCTACTTCCCGATCCGATGAGGGGAAGGCATCATCTCTTTCGGTAGCCATTTTGTTAAAATGAGCTTGCCAGAAATGCTCAAGCTGATGACGGAGGAGGGAAGTTCAGTGGTCCGCAGGCCGCAGACCTTGAGCATTACGGATACAGCAGTCAAAGCTTGAGACCAGCGCTAAGCTGCCAGTTATGGGTCTCGCTCGCCTATCTCCGCTACACCAATCACCTTTCCAATTCAGCTGAGGCTATACCTGGATAGGGCTAGAGTGAGGCGGAAAGACGGTGCGTGGAATCTTGGCATTCCGCTCTCCGAGATGCTTACTGAGATAACTGCTATCGCGGTGACGGCCTCTTGGCATGCCGCACCGCGTTACATGCACAGGCCACAGAAAATGTATACGACTAAAGATGAATCTTGGCCGATGGCTAAAAGTAAGTATATTCATCGTTTTCCATATTGACAACACCCATTTCTAGATGTTTATTATTCCTTAGAACCCTTACGCTCCTTTCTACCACTGACTGCTGATTCGGGCGTTTCCCTTCTATCCTTTTCCTTTCTATTTAAAATTTCCTTACTCATTCATCTGTGCCTACATCGAACTGTATTCTTTGATCTTGCTGTGATAAGGTTGAGAGGTTAAAAGAGGCTTCAGCCCCAGCACCTTTAATCTTGCATTCCTGTCAGCATGGAGAAAACCGACAACGTCGCGGATGCGACAGCTGCAGATCGGCCAGACAAGAACTCTAACCAGTCCGATCAAAAGCCAATGTCTGGGTTCGCTGCATTTCTGGTAAGACAATGACCTTCACGGTACAATCTTGTTCAGGGCATTCTGATCGTAATAATCACAGCGCATCTTTACCTACTGTCAACCCCTCGATTGCGCCCTCGAATTCATCGCCGTCCTCGCCGCCGTCGGCTCTGGCGTGGCCATGGCAATGATGAACCTTGTTATAGGAGAGCTGATGGATGTCATGGGCCATCCAGCGCGCATCGCCACAGATCCTGACGGCTTCATGGCCGATGTTGGCAACAAATCGTAACTACCTGCGCGAAACATGTACGCCTCTGCACCCATCTAATGTAACAATAGACTCTACTTTGTTTACATCGGTATCGCTCGACTAGCATGTACATATATTTACTCCACGCTCTTTACATTCGTTTCCTTCCGAGTCACAAACAACATCCGACAATCGTACCTGCGAGCAGCCCTTAGTCAAGAAATCAGCTATTTCGACCACGGAACCTCAGGGTCTATCGCCATGCAAGGCACATCCAACGGAAAGCTGATCCAATCAGGCATCGCAGACAAGCTTGGGCTCTTCTTTGTCTCGTTTACTACCTTTATTGCGTCCTTCATCATTGCATTTATCAGTTATTGGAAGCTCACCCTCATCCTTATCTGCATCATGCCGGCGATTATGCTGGTCATTGGCACCATGGCCACCATCGACGCTGGTATCGACAGCAAGAACTTGAGACTACTCTCCCAAGCCGCTCAGTACGCCGAAACAGCCTTCGCGAGTATCCGTACGATCAAAGCGTTCAACCTGGAGCCGAGAATTATGCACAAGTATGCATCCGTCCTCGATACTTCCCGACAGCTATGCCGCAAGAAATCTAGTGTATATGGGGTTATGTTCGCCTGGCAATATTTCGTCATCTATGCTGGTATGGGTCTTGCCTTCTGGCAGGGAATCAGGATGATTGCCCGAGGGGAGGTGGATGGTATTGGCACCGTCTTCACGTAAGCCTTTTCCCCAGATCTGCCCCTTCCTTTAGCTTTGTTGTTTGCTGACCACCAAAAGTGTCCTTTTCTCCGTCGTCATCGGATCGACTTCGATCAATGGCATCGCTCCAAACATCTCCTCCTTTGTTCGTGCTGGCACCGGTGCTGCAGAGCTTTTCGCTTTGATCGACCGGACCTCGGATATCAACCCGCTCGACGAGTCAGGCCAGACACCCACCAAGGTTTCTGGTGTCATCGATATCAAATCGGTTTCCTTCAGCTACCCAACGCGGCCGGATACCAGGGTCCTCGAAGACCTTTCTCTCAACATCCCGGCCGGAAAGATTACAGCTTTAGTGGTACGGCATATTCTTTCGCCCTCTATCTTTGACTGAATACAGGACCAGAAGGGAGTTAACGTTTCGGCAGGGTGCCAGTGGCTCGGGAAAAAGTACCATCATTGGCCTTCTGGAACGATGGTATGACCCCGCCTCTGGTGACATCACGCTCGATGGAATCAGCCTACGAGATCTAAGTGTCACCTGGCTTCGTACGGCCATGCGACTTGTCCAACAGGTGTGTTTAATATATAGTCCCAACAACTGACGTTAACGTCCTACAGGAACCTGTGCTGTTCAACGGAACCGTCTTTGAGAACATTGCCGATGGCCTCGTTGGTACTTCCTGGGAGAGCCAGCCAAGACAAACCCAAGAGGAACAGGTGAAACACGCGGCCAAGCTTGCGTTCGCGGATGAGTTCATCCAAAACCTCCCAGAGCAATACGAAACACGCATCGGCGAACGGGGAGGACTCCTCTCAGGAGGACAGAAGCAAAGAATTGCTATAGCTCGAAGTATAGTTTCCGACCCTTCTATCCTCTTGTTAGACGAAGCTACCTCAGCCCTTGATCCACACTCTGAAGGCATTGTCCAAAAGGCACTCAACAGTGCCTCTCAGAGAGGACAGAACCACGTTAGTCATTGCACACAAACTGCC
>NC_030992.1:223571-226882 GCF_000149955.1 Fusarium oxysporum f. sp. lycopersici 4287
GCCGATAACATCGTGGTCATGTCCAAGGGGAGAATTGTTGAGCAGGGCAAGCATGACGATCTTATAGCCCTCGGCGGCACCTACGCCAAGCTCGTGCAGGCCCAGGATTTGTCTACTAGCAAACAGAGTTCAGCTATCGAGACATCGGACGAGGAGTCTACAGCAAATACTGAGGCCATAGAGCCAGTTCAATCACTCGCCAAATACACTTCAGCGGTCAACGAGGACATTGCCTCTCAGATTAGGAGGGAAGATTTCAGTCTCTATAAATCCACTGGGCTTTTACATACCATTTGGAAGATGATCAAGTCAGCTCCTGAGCTCAGGACTTGCTTCGTGATTATGTCCATTGCCTGTGCTATTGGAGGTAAGTTTCAACAGCCATAACCGCTTTCGGTCATGACAACTAACTAAAAGAATAGCTGCCGTCTACCCTGGACAAACACTACTACTTGCTCAAGTCATGGGCATCTTCACATCCTCTAACCTGACCAAGGGTGGCGATTTTGTGTCTTTGATGTACTTTGTCGTTGGCCTGGGGAGCTTGATTGTGTTTTTCGTCATGGGCTGGATTTCTAACATTATTGCTCAGGTAAGTCCAGCGCAGCATACCCAGCAGATATCTTCCTAACCTGGAGCAGACTCTCAGCCATAATGTCAGAGTAGGGCTTTTCCGCAGTATGCTGAGACAAGATCTTCGGTTTTTTGACAGACCAAAGAACACTATTGGCGCCCTTGTCAGCCGCATTGATTCCCAGTCACAGGCTGTATTGGAACTTATGGGGTTCAACGTGGCGTTGGCCTTCCAATGTATCATCAACATCATTGCCAGCAGCATCCTCGCTCTCGCCTACGCGTGGAAGCTCGGCCTTGTTGGTGTTTTCGCTGGCATGCCCCCTCTTTTGCTCGCCGGATTTGCCCGCATTCGCCTTGAGACAAGGTTAAACGCTGGTATAGATGAGAGGTTCTCAGCCAGTGCTGCAATAGCATCTGAGAGTGTCAACGCTATCCGTACGGTCTCATCGCTTGCGATTGAGAAGAGCATTCTAAATAAGTATACGGTGGAGCTTGATAGGGCAGTTTGGGGATCAACAAGGCCTCTCTTTCACATGATGATTTGGTTCTCTTTCACTCAGTCTGTTGAGTTCTTTATCCTTGCGTTGGGATTCTGGTAAGTTTCTAGGTACCTCTCGTATCTCAGAGTATCACTGACTGTCTCAGGTTTGGGTCAAAGCTCGTCTCTCAAGGAGAAATCACCTTTCCCAAGTTCATCATATCCTTCTTGGGTGTCTTCTTCTCCGGTCAGGCCGCTGGTACGATCTTCAGTTTCTCAAGCAGTTAGTGTATCCTGTCCTCTATGCCCCAGCATCTCTAACGAAATGAGTCAGGTTTCACCAAGGCCAATTCGGCCGCCAATTACTACTTTTGGCTCACTAGTCTGCAGCCGATCATCCGAGACACTGACGATAATCGTGTGAAGGGCCCTGCCAACGCCGGGAGTTCAATTGACTTCCAAAACGTTCAGTTCTCTTACCCCCTTGCTCCCGAAAAGCGAGTGATCAAAGGCTTGTCTCTTACTGTGAGTACTCAACTGGAGATGAATAGAACCATGTTGACATTTCTCAGATTGAACGTGGTCAATTTTTGGCCTTTGTTGGGGCATCTGGCTGTGGAAAGAGTACTATGGTATCTCTTCTTGAGCGCTTCTACGACCCTACGAGTGGCACTATCATTATCGATGGCTCAGCTGCTCTCAGTGATATTAGCCCTCGTCTTTACCGTAATAAAGTAGCACTCGTTCAACAAGAACCTACCCTGTTCTCTGAGACTATTCGCGAGAACATTGCCGCCGGACTCGATATCGGTCCTGGCGAAGAGGCCCATGTCAAGGATGATGCCTTAGAAGCAGCTTGCCGAGCCGCCAACGCGTGGGACTTCGTGAGCTCTCTTCCCGAAGGTCTGAACACCTTATGTGGCCAAGGTGGTAGCCAGCTTTCAGGAGGACAGAGACAGAGAATTGCTATCGCGCGCGCTCTCATCCGTGACCCTAGTATCATCTTGCTAGACGAGGCGACTTCAGCACTTGACACCGAGTCGGAGAGGATTGTGCAGAAGGCCTTGATGGACGCTGTCGCCAGCAGAGATCGCATCACTATAGCAGTTGCCCATCGTTTATCAACGATTCGTGACGCCGACAAGATCTGCGTGTTCTCTCAGGGTAGAATCGTCGAAGCTGGGACGCATGATGAACTGGTCAGCCAGAATGGTATATATAAGCAGATGTGTGATGCACAGAGCTTGGATAGGGCAACTTAGAGACTTGCAGACCATCGCTTCTTGAAGCAAGGGCAGATCTTCGTTTAATGGGCTCTTTCGACAATCGCGATGGCGCTCATGAAGAGGCAGTATTTCCCTTTTAGTTATATCTATGTTTAATTCCCATATGTAAAATTATGCTCCAAAAGTCTCTGGACACCCCACCTTGTAGGAAAATAATCCATATAACTGGAATGACTTTACTTATAGATATATTAATTAAATAATGTCTAATAATAATAAATTATATATTATAATAAAGCCCTGATTTTTCTCTTTTATATCTCATATGTTAGCCCTAGGTATAAATATATATATTAATTTAATAAGATAGTGAGCTAATTAGCTATAATATAATTATTTAAAAGGTTAATAAGCTTTTTATAAATAATATAATAATTATATTTTAATAAACTTAATATTTATTAAATTTACTAAATTATAAGTTTTTAAGGATACTTAAATCTTAGTCTTAAGTGTAATAATTACATAAGCCGTTAAACCACAGGGCAAAAGATCAGGCCATAATCGCTATGCAAGCAATCATGGGTGTGCTACAGCTGCCTTATAGAAGCCTTACAGTGCTGTTATGGGCACGAATCGTAATATTAAGGATATTAAGTAGTAATTTTATTATAATATTTATAAAAGGTAATAATATATTACAGGTGTTATTAATACAGTAAATAGTAATAATTTAATTAAATAAGTAACCTATTTTCTTAGTAGGGCTATATATAAATTAAAAGTAGCTTATTTATTTCCTTGTTAACCGACCCTTTGTCTAGTCAAGCTACCCCCCGTGCTTGACGCACGGGCACCTATGGTGTGAAGGAAAGCACGGGGTGGCCGGTCTCTAGGCCCTACCCAAGTAGTTTATCCAGCCCTTAGCAGATAAATAGTTCCAGAACGAGGCGGTGAAAGGGAACTATTTCTAAACATACCTTAGTAGACGGTACCATGAGCATGTTGATAAGAATGTCGGACGAGGTCAA
>NC_030992.1:226982-230766 GCF_000149955.1 Fusarium oxysporum f. sp. lycopersici 4287
ATATATATACATACAACGGGACAAGGTCGAGTGACAACGTGAGTCATGATGTTTGGTAGATGCGTACCCCTCTTTCAAAGGCTCCGACTCTAGTCAAGCCTCAAAGGTGGACCGTTGTGGGGACATATCAGGCAGGGCTATCCCGGCTAATTTCTTGGTCTCGTCTCGAACTTAAAGGCGAGTGCTGCCCATTGAGGCCTTTCCATCACGCCCATCTTGATTCAACTCGTCTATTGGCAAACATTCGATTCTCACTTACATAGGCGAGCTTCAGTCTTTAATTTTCCAAAATGTCGTCCAAAATCCTATGCGTCATCTTTGGCGCTTCGGGAATGCAGGGAGGTTCTGTCATCAGGTCAATTCTGGCATCTCCTCAGGCTTTGGAGAGAATTCGCATCCGAGGCGTATGCCGCGATCTAAATAAGCCTGCCGCAAGATATCTGGAATCACTCGGCGTAGAGGTCGTTGCCGTAGGTCATCAATATCCATTTCCATAACCGAATTAGAGTCTCACAATTTATTGAGGGCAACCTATCGTCAGAGAGCGATATGAGAAGAATTCTTACTGGAGCGAGTCTTGTTTACCTGGTAACAGCTTATTCTGGCAATTCAAGCAATAAAGAAATCGAAATTGAGCAAGGTCAAAATGTCGCCAGATTGTCAAAGGTAAAGTGCATGACAGTGTGTTCTTCGCGACGCCTAGCTTATGTACAACAATAGGAACTTGGAATTGAACATCTGATCTTCAGCACTCTTTTACATGTTAAAGAAAGTGAGTGAACCGCAGGAAGCGCGCTGTTATCTGCGAAAGCATGGCTCAAGGACTGACATACACCAACTTAGTTACTTCTGGAAAAATTCAGCAAGCCCAAGAATTCGACAGCAAAGCAGAGGTCGAAAAGTTTATCCGTCAACTCGGAATACCCGCCACTTTTATTATACCAGGATTCTACATGAGCTTATTCGTTCCTGGCAAGCTTCTAGTGAGATCAAAACAAGACCCAGGCATACTAGAGCTCGTATTGCCAGTTTCGACGAACTCGACCAAGTTTCCTCTCGTTGACATGAACAAGGACTTTGGGAATTTTGTCGTGGCAGCCTTGCTAAACAGAGATTTGTTCCTCGGCAAACAGGTTTACGCCGCCGAAGCATATTATACACTTGACGAAATTGCAGCTGTGGTGAACAGATTCGAGCCCATCCACGGATTTAAATGCGTGACTAGAGAAATCAATGATCGGGAATTTCTAGATCAAGGGTCCATCGCAGGGAAAGACGCTTATATAAGACAGGTCGAGGATTTGGACATGTACAGATTCATGCGAGAACCGGGATACTACCTGGATGAAGATCTTAATCAGAACCAGGGTGTAAGTTATATTGATCTGGGGCTATAAGAGTCTAAGACCTGACTAATAATCCGTTACAGATTGTTATAGAACCTTTGAGCTCATTCGAGGAGTTTGTCAAAAACAGCAGCCTATTCTCAAATAGTCCTAATAGAGCTTATAATTAGATATTTGCACGCAAGATAGACTATGCAGCTTTATATACATCTCAAAGAAATACATCACCCTTGTCCCTCCGCCGCGTAATCACCTCCGACTGGTCTCAGTGTGCTACAATTAGGAAACCATCTTTCCGCCTACACCAATAAGCAAACTTCCATTATTAATAACCTTGCCGCAAGCCTTTCGTGTTAGTATTACCCTATTAACTAATAATTCTATTAATACAGATAAGCTAATTAGTAAAGGATTTAAATACGATATCCCTAATCTGGCTAGTTTAGGGGACTTAATGTATAACGACGGCCAGTAAATTTTAATAATATCTAGAATATAACTTATACTTACCTTTAGTTTTATATATCTTAAATTTATAAGTTATAGTCTAAATAAATAGCTATAACCTAGTTATAATACTTATTATTAAAAGTAATTATATTTACCTAGGTAGTAATAATATATATTAAATCCCCTATATAAGGAGAGACTTACCACTATAATAATTAATCTTATATAGCTATTTACTTAAGAGTATATCCTCCTTAGCTCCTTTATAGCCCTTAAGTTATATGCCCTAGATAAAACTTAGTATATTTATAAATTATAGCTACTAGTTCTTATAAAACTAGGTAATAAGTTTTTTCCTAGATTAGAAATATAATAGTTAATTCTTAACTATAAATAAACTAAGTTATACTAAGTTTATTACTAGTAGATTATATAAGGCATAGTATTAAGTGTTATTAAGGTATTATATCCCTTAATAGTAAATTTATTATATATTAGGCTTAGTTAAGGTAAAGAAGTTTTATTAATAGCTAGTAAGCTAGAATTTATAGAAATATAAATAAATATATTTTATATACTAAGATAAAAATATAAGAACTAATAGTATTAAGGGTTAATATTAGTTAAAAAATACTATAATATAGTCAATAAGTAAGTAGGTTATTTAAGTAAGTAGGTTAAAATTCCCTTACCTATAATATTTCTATCTAATTAGATAATTATTAATAATATAATATAATATAGTTTTTAAATATAGCTAAATCCTTCTTGCCCTTTATATAATAGTTAGGTTTCTAAATAGGTATATTAATCCATACTAGGTTTATATTTACAGATAATATAAGGCATAATACTAAGTAATATAAAGTATTATATCTCTTAATAATTAAGTAATATAAGTTAGGCTTATTAATATAAAGATACTTTATTAATAGCTAGTAAGCTAAGTTTTATTTACTGCTAAATAAATATATATATACTAAGGTATATATAGGTTAAACTAGGTTAATTTAGCTCTATTTATTTTCCTTTATTATATAAGTTAAATAGTATATATTTAACTTATTATAGGATAGGTAAATATTAGTTAAATAAAAAAGTAAGGGACTTATTCTTATATATATTAAAATATATTAGGTTATAATATAATCTCTCCCCTCTCTAGGGTCTTATCCTTAAGGCCTATAAGTAATTAAGTATAAAATTTATAGGTATAATATAAACTTACTCTTATAAATATTTTCCCTAGACTAATAATATATCTAGTTATATTTCTAAGTATATTAACTATCCTAGAGGAGCTTTTAAGTATTATAAAGATATTTCTTACTTAATTTATAAATTTAGTTTTAAGATATCTTATTATTCTACTTATTTTTATATTAATTATCCTTAATATTTAATTTCTAAGGGTAAATAATAATATAACTTTTATGTATTTAAAAAGTATATTAATTATAATTTTAATAGTATAACTTCTTAAGCTTATATATTTATTTTTTTATAAAGATATTCCTTGCTTTTTTTCTTATTAATTTTATAATTATAAAATTATTATATAAAAAGGATTATATTAACAAGTAAAAGAAGTAGGCTAAAACTAACCTCTAAGAAGCTCTTACTTATCTCTAGTATTTATATTATTAGGAAAAATATCTTTATAAGAAGGGTATTAATATAATTTATTATAGTTATAAAGATCTTAGTACTTACTTATTTAAAGTAGTTACTTAAGAATTATATTATAGTAATAATTATTTAATTAAATTATTTAATAAAAATAAGTAGGCTAAATAGAAAAAGAAATTAAAAAATATTTTATATTTTTATTATAATTCTCCTTTAATTAATATAAGTTAAGCTTTATATATTAGTTTTTTATAAAGAGTTTATAAAGGTTTTAAATATTTAAAATTATTTATAATTAATACCTTACTACTTATATAACCCTATCGGATAATTTATACTTTTTATAGCTTATATAATAA
>NC_030992.1:231293-467632 GCF_000149955.1 Fusarium oxysporum f. sp. lycopersici 4287
AGCGCTCTAGGAGAGAACTTAGTCTTAGAAATATAGGTTATAGACCTTCTAATTAGATACTTTATTTCTTAATTATATGCCTTTTTAATAGCCTAAAATACCTAATATTAAGGGGCTAAAGTAGGTAGGAAGAATAAGGTAATATATAAAGTATAATAATATTATTCTCTTTATAATATATTTAAAAGTTAGCTAAATAGTGGTTTTTATAACTATTAAGGATTAAAAAATAATAAGTATTAACTAATTAGTTAGTTATATATTAATTAAAGTACTTTAACTACTTAAGACCTATCTTATTATTTATCTAATTATTTTAGGTTATAATAATAGCCTAAGTAGCCAGGAGGTTACTTTCTTAGTATTAATTAGTAAAGTAATATTAGCCTATAATTATAATAAATAGATTAATTACCTAATCTTTTATATTAATTATTTAAATTATTATAACCTATTTTTAGTTTTTAGGCTAAACTAATTTTAGCTATTTATGCCTTTCTAAGCTAATAATAACTATAGCGCTTAATATTATACCTATTATAAAGCTAGTCTTATTAAAGTTTTAGATATTATCTAATTAGATATTATACTTTATAATTATATTTTATATAAGCTTAAATTAATTACAAATAGTAATTAAATCTTTATATTTAGTCTTTTAATAGTTATATTTCCCCTAAAAATATATCTTAAGCTTTAGTTATTACTTAATAAAATTAATAGCTTAGCACTTACTAACTAGTAATATATTATAATTAGCAAGCAGTTAATTTACTATTTCTTTAATATTATAATACTAAAAAGGAAATCCTTATAAATCCAAGTTAAGGATATATTAGACTATAACTTATTCCTTTAGATTACTTAGTTTCTATAACTTTTAAAACCTAATTATAATATGCAGAGATACTATTATATTAGGCATAAAGGGTTAAGAAGTTTATATTATAGACCTTTACAGCTTATTGCAGACTTAATTTTAGGTCTGCCTAATAGGCCTAAAATGCAAGAAGGATTTAAGCCTCTTTATTAAATTAAGATATATTATTTAGTTAAGAATTAATTAATTAGATAGTTAGATATAAGGTTAAGTGATTTTTAATTGGCATGCTTGTCTGATTGGCATGCTTATCGTGTACGTTAGTCTAATTTTATCTAGTGGATTATATATTAGTATGGCAGCGTCTAGAGACTTTTAGATACTATTTTTTTAATTCTTTTTTCGTCTTATTGTTTATATAGAAAATTACCATAGGTCATATAAGGCAACACGCAATCCAATTCATCGTTCAAGAAGTTGCTTCCTCTAAACTGCCGAACGCTCTTGTGAGTGACATGAGCCGTCCACCGTTCTCAGGCTACAGTGACATGAGTTTGCAGCTGCTTGAGAAACGACCCGGTGTAGGCGCTCTGATTAAAAAGATTCGTGGCTGAGAGCGCTCGACATAACAGATGTTCCAAATACAATAACCTTTAGGAACCCGAGGGCTCTTGGCATGTACGCGTACAGCCCCTTGATTGATAAACAACATGTTTGGGGCTAATTAATCTAGAAGACTCGCGGCATCTTTTACCCGATGATTCCAATCGCTTATTGGTGGGTTTTCCGAATTTGGTCGTGCCGAACCATTGGGTCGTTTCACAAACCCTGTCACCGTAAGACACAACCCACAATGAAATGACCTTCATTAATATCCGATCATTGTTCATCAATATCGAACGCTAGTTTGTAGACGTACGAACGGTCTCCTTGTAGCTAGCGCGCCCTCAATGAACATGCTACGATTTAATAAAACGGAATCCCGGAGGCGCATTGTAGATCCTTTTGTGTTTCTCTCAGTCGTTTTTCTTTGGGTCCCATAGCTGTCGTTCATTTACACGTATTTTTATCCACACTCTTTTTCTTTTACTTTCACTATGCGTCACTCGTTTATTTCGGCATTGATTGCCGTTGGTTCCGCCGTCCAGGCTGCCGCGCAGCTGAACGGAAAGGTCGGACCTCTCACTACGCCTTCAGCCAAGGCTGCCATCAAGACTTGCAACATTGTCGACTACGGTGCGAAGGCAAATGCCAAAACTGATAATGGTCCGGCAATTCAGAAGGCTTGGAATGATTGCAGAACCAGTGGTGGAGAAGTCTACGTCCCAGAGGGCGACTACGGTCTGGGTACCTGGGTGACATTGACTTCTTCGAAGCCCATGTCATTTCGTCTTGATGGAATTATTTACCGCATTGGGTAAGCTTATCTCGTGCAAGAGAAAGTATCTGCTAATGTGAGAAGCACCGATGGAGGCAATATGTTCATGTTCAAGCACCTGGAGGACTTTGAGTTCTACAGCAGCACTTCCAAGGGCGCTATCCAAGGTTATGGATATGAGTTTCACAAGAGTCTGTTCACAATATGCGCAATATTCTTTTCAAGACGCTGACATAAAGTAGAGGATGAATATGGCCCCCGTATCCTTCGGTTCGCCGATGTCAAGAGCTTCTCTATCCATGATGTTGCTCTGGTCGACTGTGAGTATCACCGCGCCCCAATCAGTGATAATACTGACAGAATCAAGCGCCCGCATTCCACTTCTCTATAGATACCTGCTCCGATGGCGAAGTTTACAACATGGCCATTCACGGAGGTAATCGAGGTGGTCTCGATGGTATCGACGTCTGGGGAACCAACATCCAGTAAAGCCTCTTCGCACTTTTAGGTGTTGAGATCTGCTAACGTTTTTTTTAGTATCACGACGTTGAAGTCAGCAACAAGGACGATGCGTCTCTGTCCAGAATCCCCTCTGACCACCTCTTGGTCGAGAACATCTTCTGCAACTTGGCCTGGAGGGTTGGGGCAATGGGGTCCCCTGGGCACCGGACACTGGGAACGGTTTCTCCCCATCTCACTTTACCCATCCACCGGTAAACAAGACTAAGTATTCACGATATCGAGTACAACAACATCTACACCCAGCGTTCTAACCAGATGTACATGTTCAAGTCCTATGGCGGCAGCGGCACCGTCAACAACGTTGCTCTCAAGAACTTCGCTGGCCACTCCAACGCCTACACCCTCGACCTCGATGCCCAGTGGAGCTCCATGAAGCCCATCGCCGGCGACGGTATTCTCTACACCAACATGACCTTCTCCGGCTGGTCCGGAACCTGCGCCGATGGCCATCAGAGAGGGCCCATCAAGTTCAATTGCCCCGCTGATGTCCCCTGCACTGACATGCAGGTCGATGACTTCACTGTTAGAAGCAACAAGGGCGATACCGTCGAGCACGTGTGCAAGAACGCTTATGGTTCTGGAGCTTGTCTCAAGAAGGGCGATGGCGGTGCTTACACGACAACGCAGACTGTCGACGCTGCCAGCGCTGCCACTCCGACCATGGACGGAGAGATTGAGAATGGTCTTGGTCTTACTGTTTCCATTGCGATTCCCACCATCCGACCTTCCTTCTTTCCTGGTGTCGCTGCCATCAGCCCTCGCATGGCCGACGCCTCCAAGGCTCAAGCTACCGCTCGTGTAGAGACTTCCGTCCCCACTGAGGCTGAGACCGCCGCTGACACTTCTGCTGTAGCTGATGTAACTGCTCCCATCAACACTTCTGCTGCCTCTAGTACCTCTGCTGCTGTCAGTGAGGTTACTCCTGTTGCCACTTCTACCGCCTCAACAGACGCTCCCAACAGCCTCCTCCCCGAGGAACACTCTACTCTTGAGACTGCTGTAAAGGCTTCCAAAACTGCAAAGACCGCTGCTGTAACTTCTAATGTGCTGCCAAAGATTCCCTCTTGCAAGGCAAAGAGACGCCGAAGTATTTAATTCATGTTATTATAATTATCATCTGTTCTGTCTATATACGAGTCATCTGCAGCTATTGTCTGTCCATGATGCCACTTATGTTCCTCCTTTTCATTATCTCAAGGTCTGAACATCTTTCCATCCTCTAACCTGTAGGCCATTGTGAAACGATAGAAGTAAGTCCAGTGCGCCATCGTTTCTGTCGGTAGCGATAAAACGACAGGGAAAGATAGAATCGTGCTAGATCTCTGTGCTTGTATGACAGCCCTTGCGTATATCGTCCGGGAACCATCCCGGCCCATCTCAGGCTCCACCGCTTGCCATTGCATCGATTGATGCTGTCAAGAAGGTGTATATGTTTAGGTAAACCCCACATGCACGCATACTGCTTAAACGCCGCAGCGTCATGGACTGCGTGGGACTCATGGGGATCAACAATGTTCTCTCAACTGCCAACAACGCTTTGACGCAATTACAGCAAACAATTCGATCCAAATACGGCGAACGCAGCTGATCCCCAGACAGCCCGAACTGTTGAAATTGTACCAGACGGCGATGTTTTTCTGGTAGTTGGACCAGAGAAGACAAAACTCCATGTCAAATCTATGTTATTGATGACAGTCTCAAAACCATTCTCCGCCATGCTCGGTCCAGACTGTAAAGAAACTCATGACATGCGACATCACAATGGCCCTTTTGAGGTATCGCTGCCGAACGACAATGCTACCGCATTAGAAATCATATGTTCTGTCATTCACTTCCAGAACGATAAGATCCCTGGGACCCTCGCTGCTGGAGATGTCCTCGCAGTTGCAGTCGCCGCAGACAACTAAGAATACCTAAACGCCCTACAATTTGTCAGCAAAGCCTGGCTCCGAGAATTAAAAGGGAAACCGGAAGATCCCATGCTTCTCACTGCCGCGGCATACCTCTTCCGGAATGCACAAGCGTTCAGGAAACTCACTGCAGCATTGGTACTCAACCCTCATGGTTCTTATCTTGGTCTCTTTGGGAAGGAAGTTGAATCCGTTCTGCCGTGGGAGGTATTCTGTATGTGTTTCAACGAGCATCTGATCATAATGAATACACTTGCTGGAAGAGCAAAGAGGTTTCGCGAGGCTGGAAATGGCAGAGATTCTTGTAAACGGTGTGAACTTTGGGGGCTGCGATTATAGATGTGGATGGACAAGCACATGTGCCTATGCATATATCAGCAAACTGGAAGTGGAGAATCTTTGGCCAGCACGTTTCTCCAATACCTCTATCTCAAAGGCGCTAGAGAGAGCAGAGATGATGCCTGATCCGGTCCCCAGCGAACGAACCACTACTTGTAATATGGCTCACTTCCGTAGCGTCCCACAATATAGGATTAGTCGTAGTGTTAGGCTGGAGCGCTTAAACAAGAGTATCGGGCTTTACCTTTAAATGCGTTCGTGGAGGGAGCAACGCTTTCGAATGTAAGCATCCATTTCATAGTTCTCAGGACTAATTAGTATAAGTTATAAAATTAATGGATTAAAATATATACAAGTATGTAGTGGCAAACCTTCATCTCGTGATCAGCCCGCCCCTCACAGGTTGCACCGGTCGCAATTCTAAAGTTGTCGAAAGCTATAGCTCCACCGGCATTCGTTGGCCTGGACAAGCCAGCACCAGCAGACAAACTGAGCAAATGACATGATCCCCAATCAAAAACGCGCAAACCTGACCCTGGTAGCATGCCTTACAACAACAAAACCAATCCGACTACCGCGCCCATCGTAATCCACGATGAGAGTTCATAACTGTGAGCTTCTGAAACAACCATTGGTGTAGCATAGGGCGCCTCCTTGGGCTCTGAAGGAACTTGGCCATGGTTAGGAGGTGATGATTGAGAAGGAATTGCTGAAGTCTCGAGTTGAGGCGTGGGTGGAATGCTTGTCTCCGTTGTCAAGCTCTCTAGGGATGATGACGGAGAAGGGTTCATTAGGGTATTGCTGTTGGACTCCGGTGCGCCTTGAGCTGAAACAGGCGGCTGTGTATTCCCTTGTCCTGGATGTGTATCACCCTTTGATTCTGCAGCTGAAGTCGGGGTCGCGGGCTGGTGCGTCATGTAGCTAGGGCGAGAATCGTCTCGTAATCCTGTGGCTCGAGTAAGAGTCTCAGATTGGCTGTTCACTGAGCCAGGTTGATAGCCACCCTGTGAGCCTCCAGGAGGTTGTAACACAGGATAACTATTACCGCCAGCGTCTGTCTGATACCCTCCAACCCAGCCTGGAGGATATTGAACTATCGGATGTGTATAGCTCTCGTAGCTAGTCTCATAGGCAGCTCTTGGAACTGTCAGGGTAACAATTTGCCCTCCTTGAGAACAGGAAACAGTTGTCATGTCCACTGATGGGTATACCTGGTGCTCACACTCGCAAGGGCTGTAGAGGAGTGTAATCGGAACACAAGTTGTGTTTAGAGCTGCAGGATTGCTTGGGTTGATAGTAGTGTATGTAACAGTGGTTACTGTCTCGGCAAATTGGGTCTTGGTGTAGGCATGATCGATAGTTACAATCGAGTAAGCAGTGTGAATTGCAGTTGGAGTTGGGAATGGCGTTGGCAGACGACTTTCAGATGTAGTCTTTGTGATAGTGGAATCAGAGACTGAAAGTGTCTTTGACCGAAGATTTATAGTTGTAAATGAGGAAAGGGAGTATGATGAGGTGGTTTGATTATAGCGCGAAAGAGAGCTTGATTGAGATGTTGATACATAAGTGTGGGCTCCCGTAGCCTGTAAAGAAGAAGAGGGAGGGGTGTAGGAGGAAGAAGCATAGGACGCGGAGGAAGAGGAGGAGAAGGAGGAAACCGTTTTTCGATAAAGTGTCAAAAGATGATCAGGCGCTATTGCACGATGCAGAAGCTTTTGTCTGCCACGGAAGTTGCCTCCACAGATCAGAGTAGGATCTCCAGGGCATGGGAGATCGCAGCGTGTATCTGATATAAACTCTGTATCAGAGAGCAGATCTGCTTTATAACAAGACCTGTTGGACATTAGCTCGGAAACTCATAGATCAGAACACAACGGAGGTTAGTGCGTGGTCGGCATCAACTCTGGGACACGCACTGCTCCAAACACACTTCAAGCGGTACGTTAACAAGGCAAACTCACTCTTTATAAACACCAACATACTCGCTTCCGAAAGCCAAGTCGACACATTTCCGGGTCGTCATTTCTGGATCAGTTGCTACCTCTGTAAAGGATGGATAACCCTCCAGGGATCTCAAACAGCCTGTGAAGGTATATTCACCCAAGGCAAGAATGTTTCTTGCAGGAGGAGTTGATGAAGTCGAAGGCAAAGTGGAAACCTCTGACGGCTGAAGGATTGAAGATGTGGACTGTATTTCAATTGAATCTTGGCTGGGGCTGCCCACGCTCGATCCTGTTGCTGTGGTTTCTATCGCGGTAGCCGAGGTCGTAGTGGTTGATGCCTCCATGGTTGATGTCTCTAAGAGTGGTGTTTTAGTATTCAACATGTCAGTGGTTGACATCTCGACGCTAGTAGTATCGGTGTGCAGCGAGCCTTTAGTTGTCGCGACTGTGGTAGACTCTAGAGAAGATGACTCTCCACGTGATGTAGATCCCAATCTGATATCCGATGCAGACTCTGGGACAGCTTCTGACGATAACGATAATGAAGTATCTGGCAATTTAGATGGTGTCAATGTTGTTGATAATGAGATAGCTGCTAGTGAGGTTATAGCTGAGGCAGTTGAAAGCGATGTTGACTCTAGCGTAGACTCCAGTGTAGACTCCAGTGTAGACTCTAGTGCGGGTTTTGATGTGGTCCCTGATGAAGCGTCTAATAGCGACGATAAAGCTGCAGATGGTGACAATGTTGTTGGTGATGAGATATCTGCTTGTGAGGTTACAGCTGATGTAGTTGTAAATGATGGCAACTCCAGTGTACCCGCTGACCTAGTCTCTGACGATAATGGTGTAGTTTCTGGGGACCCGGATGATATCGACGCTGAAGAGGTTGTGTATAGTGTCAATACTGTAGATTCTGAGGTGGATTCTATAGGTACAGAAGTCTTAGATGACGTAGAGGTTGATACTGATGAAAGCAACTTGGAAGCAAAATTGGTGCCAGGGGAAAACTGAGTCCCAGTGAATGACTCAATCAGATCGCATTCGCTATGAGGATAAGGATGAAAGTTCACGGCAATGCACCTACTGTCGTTGTCGCATCGATCCAGGCATCCCTGCATGCTATCTTCTTCATCCCGTCGATAGATAGACTCAACGGTCGAAGAGGTATCGCAAATGAGAGTGAACTTGTTCTCGTGAGGTCCAGTATAAATGCTGCTGGCCATTCGACTGCAGGATAGCGATCTAGGTGCTGTAGTGGACGTAGTCGATACTGATGTGGTTGTAGAAAACACGGTTAGAGATTCAGTTGTAGATGATGTAGCTGGTCGAGATGCCACTACAGCCATATCCAGGTTATAGTCACTCATGAAACCATTGAACCCATCATACAAGGTACATTCGTCTCCAATGTTATTGAACGTGACTGCGCGACAAGCCAGGGTATCAGCGCATAATGCCATGCATTCTGTCAAGCTGTGTAGCTGATTGTTGTAATCGATTTGATTGCCGCCAGTTGCTTGTTTGCCACATAAAAGCGACAATTTCACACCGCTGATATAGGATGGATTGTCGAGTTCATTGCAAGGTGTTGGTGCCGAGATGGCAGTTGTTGTTGTCGAAAATGTCGCTGATGATATCGTCATGGATGTAGATTTATCTGATACTGCTGGGGTAGAATCCGGCGAGGTTGATGAAACAGGTGATGTAGATGTTACTGAAAATGCCGATTCGGAAGAAGCTGTTGACGACAAATATGTAGTACTTGTAGCAGAAGCAGTCACATATGTGACATAAGAAATAGTCCCACGAACTGTTCCTGAAGCGGCTTGTGTCACGACAGATGTTGTTTCATACGTCGTAGTAGATACAATACTCGTTGTGTCATAATCAACCTTGAACGACTGATCGCAGTTTGTGCAGGGTCGGGCTTTGATCATGACAGCAGTATCGCCATAGCCATCATGGCGATCGCATACAGCAATCTTCAACTCCACGTAGTCCTTGGGTAGCGGTATTGAAAATCGAAGAGGAGGGGATGACATTGCGAATGCTGTATCGCCATTTGGTGATGGTATACCCCACGGCTCGCTGAGGTACTTTGACGAAGAATCGAGTGGAGTCCCAGTTTCGTCCTTTGCGACATTAACACCATTAACCAAGACCAGAACTTTATCACCAGAACTTGCGTTTGTGAGCTTTTGGATCTCAGTTATTCTCGAAGTAAAATGCTTACGTAACATCACAGCTTGCAATAACCATGTCGATGAGTAATGTAGTCGCCTTGGTTGGAAGAACGTTCAAGAGATACGAAGCTCCATTGTAGGAATCTGCACCACAATAGCTGGCGGTATACGCATCATACAGGTCAGTGGTATAAGAGCTTGGGCATGTACCGCCAGGAGCTAAGGATGTCGAGGTCAAACTTCCAGTTGACAGGATGAGGCCACTGCCCATTCCAAAAGGGCCATCGGTAAAAGATCTGATAGCCGAAGGGTCTCCAGAGTAACCTGATGATGAAGAGAAAACATCTCGAGAACCACCAAAGAGGATCCTTGCCAGCGCCAGTCCGCCCGTTCCCGTAGAGGCAATGTTGATACCTAAACAGAGGGGTATAAGCGATGCCCAGAGGGCCGAAAGGGTTGCTTGTGGCCTCATGCTGAAGAGGCAGCGATAAATCGTGTAAAGCGTGGAGAACAAAATTGCAGTAGATACATCGAACACTGCGAAGATCACAGGCTTGAGGGATTAGGTAAGAACGTTCCCCCTTCCTTGGTAAAATTTGCTATACGTCAAGTAATAAAGCCTCACCACTGCTCTGTTCATGCTTTGAAAGATCTAAATTAGGCGACAAAACTACTAATTTTGCAGTGGTCAGCTAGCCAGCTGAATCGGCCGCTGATGGGCTATGTGGGCCATCGTGTGATGTGCTGTCAAGCCGATATATTAATATTAAAGAAACTTCCTCTTTTAGTTTACTGTTTATTTACTTTTGTCGCTAGTTTTACCAGCTAATGCCTTTTGCAAAGCGCCTTTGTCGCGAGCAAAAGCAATAGTGTCGATTTCAGAGGGGCCAAAAACCTATACAAGAGACGTCCTAACCTTATTTAGGCTTAAAGATAAGCTTCTGCTGGCCACCAGAGCATGCAAGTACAGGATCATAATATTGTTTACGATTGCAAGATGCGACTATTAATTGGTAGGAACAGGTGTTTATGTCTATTATCATAAGCGGCCGTCGTTATATTAATCTGCATCAGATGTGTTTAAGTATTGAAATATCTCTGTGATGTCGAGGGTTGACATCTTGACGTTCTCGATCAGTCCTAGGGACGCACGACACTAAGATGTTCTCGAATCCGCCACCGGTAGCAATAGTTGGGCGCTATTGGTTTTCCCACAGACACTAACATAAAGGAGAAATCCCCTGAACCTCGCTGCTCCAATGCTGCGCTCACCGTACATCATCTGGTCCGGATAGTAAGTCGACGAGGACTTTTGCCTTCCTATCCTCGTGGACCTTTTTAGCTTCCAGTTAATTGTCTCCTGGCATACTTAATAATTAAGGCAACTAATTTATTGACTGCTATTACTAGGACTGATCTTACACTGTAAGCCAGCTGGCAATTAGACAAGTCGACTCAACCATGTTTTGGTTGTCATAAGACGTCGATTGGAATTTCATATTATAGCACATCCAGCAGTCAAGGATATCATCACAAAGCCCATTCTTGACTTTGAATGCTCTTATATGAAATGATCATTGAAATGGACTGATGATGAGCATTGAGGAGGACTTCCGAAAAGCCACTATGTAAAATAAAACCTGACAGTTGGGATTTCAATCTTTTCCTGGTTCCACGAAACCGCTGTCTTAAGCAAGCTCCATCATGGTTGTGCGGCCTGATGGCAGACCAATTGCAACCCTGGAATGCACAGAATCGATAGCTACTGGCAAATCGACTGGAATCCAAAGTATGCGTTCATTCCCTCTCATAACCCATCGCATATCAACACTTAAACCCCATCCAACGCGGTCCTCCTCTCCATCTTGGAGCTTGTGAGCATCCAGAATGCCAAGCCAAGTGACGACATGTGAGCCAGTGTTACTATGCAGGGAGGCATTTTCTAGACTCAAGCAACTGTGAACAGGAACGCCCATCTCAACTGATAGCCTGGGGAAATATTCTGAAGCTCTGCAAAGCAAATTTCGCTGTAGGTCTCTGGACACATCCATACGTACTCCTTGAATTTCATCTTCGCCTTCAACAGGGGCTTCAAAGTCTACTTCCCAGGTTGTGTCCCGCAAGCTTGTGCCAAAATTTGTAAGAAACTTCGAATCACTCGAGAAGAGGAGAACATCGAAACGATCCACCAATGATGTAGGCCGTTTTATAAGCTCGGTTCCCGTAAGATCCCAAATTTCTATCCTGGAGTTTAGTATTGCACTACGTCCGCCAGTTGCGGCATATCTTCCGTCAGGGGAAAGAGCAAGATGCATGATTCGGTATGCGCGAGGAACGTTCGTAAATAGGTAAGTTCGTGCGTTTGTATCCAGGTCCCAGATGACAGCCTTGTTTTGCCCAACCGGCATTCCAATTAGTCGATCATTGCGGGCGAAGGTAATCCAGTCAAAAATAGGAAGGGAATGGGATCGACGTGGTCGCTCGCAAAAGGCGATGCAGGATCCTGATGCCACATTCCAAATTTTGGATCTGCCCATTTTCAAATGCGCTACTATCATCTCCCCCTGTGGAGAAAAGGAGAGCCTCTCAACAAGACGTGTGTCGCCATCGAAAAATTGGGTAGATTGGCATGGGGGTTCTTGTCCACTTTTTCCGCAAGGTTCTGAGAAGCTGAACTTGAATAAGCAGGAGAGATATCCCACAGCATCATATAGCCTGCCTTGGTGCTTGAAACGAGCCACTGTCCGTTTTCATGTAAAGATAAACCGTTCAGCCCCTTGATATGACCATTCAGAGTCTTAACCAATATCCCTGCATCATTCCATATTCTGATACAGTGATCCCAATCGGCGGAAACAAGGATACGACCATCAGGTGAGATTAAAACGGCATGCACCGCATTCTTGTGGTAAAGAGTTTTCTCACAGGTCCATTCACCCATGACGGACGTATGCCAAACCTTGACAGTGCAATCCCAGGACCCTGTTGCAAGCCGCTTTCCATCCGATGAGCAGGCCACTGACACTATTTGGTCACTGTGACCTTCCAGGGCTTGTTCGCAACGACCGGTGGCTATGTTCCAGACCTTGGCGGCCTCGTAATCAGGCACCGTTATCATCCTACCATGTGGTAAGAATGTAGCTTTTACATAGAATTCGTTGGGGTCCACGATGCTCTGGAGATGTTCGCCAGTATTCCAGTTCCAAATATTCCAGCATAGCTCTTCATCGTTTTCAAGAGTTACCAGTTGTTTATCAACAGGCAAGAATACAACCAAGTCAGCCCTGACGTCAAGCTTTGCTATGCAGTCCACTGTCCTTGTCCCAAGGTCAAAGATCTCGACTTTATCTGTACTACCAACAGCTAGGTGGCTGGCAAGTGGGGAAAAGGCGACTGATGTTGCTTGGCTGAGATCCCTGTTGATGGAAAACATGCAATCTCCCGACATTGTATCGTAGACTACTGCCTTCATCTTACAGACTGAAGCCAGGAATTTGCCATCTAGAGAATGGGAAACAATTGAGGATTCGATTTCGATGATATGTGTCGTTCTAACGAGGGCCTCCCAGTTATCCTGCATCTCTGGACCAGTCACAACCCATTTGGGAGTTTGCCGATGGAACTGGTTTCGTATTTGCTACATTTTGAGCTGAACGAAGTGCTGAGGCATACATTGTAGGGGCGCGTGGTCAATGGCCACTTGGTGAAACAGAATAAATCGACGAGCATCTTGAACAAATCTAGCTATCTCAGTTGTCTTAATGTTACTCTTCATGCATATCAGCCATCCATACCTGAACTTTATGATCGCGAGGTCTTACCAGAGCAGATTCCAACTTCAAGATTGATTTTATAGCCACTGAGAACACCCTAAGCAGGCTGGTAGCCTCTAACCAAGAGGTAAACTTTTTCATGAGGAAGTGAAGAGCCTGGGCCAGAACTTTGTCATCTTGTGTGCTCACAGAATCCGAATCTATGAAATGATCCACCCAATGAGTACACAAGTACTTGATCGGAGGCAGTGGATCGGGGTCAGGTGTAGAAATCTCATCGACCAGTGTTCCCGGAGACTTGAGTTGGTAAATATCTTGCACCAGTTTATCTTCCAGGACTTCCATAGTTCTGGAAAAGATGACGGTGTGATGATGCTGTGGTCCAGATGGCATTATTTTGTCAATACCTCGATCGAGCAGAAACTCTTTAGCTGACTGATGAACAAAAAAGATCACCCCATCGCGGTAAGCTAGAAAACACGCACATGACTCGATCGCGTCTTTTACATCATGCTCATCATAACCAGTCATCGACTCGACGAGATTTATCATCTCCTTCGATGTCAAAGGCCGATATGCGATACAGGGCTGTAGCAAGTATGCTTTTGAGCCGATCTGCTTCCTGTGATGCAATGATTTTATCATCATAGTGTTAAAGAGATCATTGAGTCCCTCCGGAAATCGTTTCAGCTCTTCAAGCACTAGCCTTTTGCTGATTCTCAAATCACTTAAGCTTTCACAGACTAGGGCGACCCACAGAAATGTGTTATCTGTCCGAGACACCATGGACTCAAACACCTCTTTCATCAGGTTCGTATCGTTATCCCAGTTCTTTCCAAGGTGGTCTACCCTGGTCCGAATATATGCCTGGACAGCGCCGGCTACCAATTCCGTGTTATTCTCGAGTTCGAGGGGAACTAGTCCTTGTGTATCTCTAAGTCCTCGTGCTATTTCAGGCCAGTTGCGACTTGAGATAATCCACCTGGCGCTGCATGAGCACGAAAGATCACCGATGAGCATGATGAATCTATCCCTCCCAGACTTGCATTCATCGAGGGCGTCCACAACCAGCACTGCATTTTGCATGCTTGGGTCTTGCAATAGTTTAGTCAGAATCTCACTGAGCAACACATTGCTGTTCTTTCCGCTGAAAAGTTTGTCTTCCCTCTTGTCATAGTAGGGACGAACTTCCGATATTAACGACGGCTGCTGATCGAGAAGGACGTAGATAAGGCCGCGCATGACAGCCGTATCATTGGACAAGTCTTCGTCTGTCACTTGACAGAAAAAGTAGGATACAGGTCTCAGAGACTTTTTCAATTCATCAATGATGCCGCATAGCAGCATTGTCTTTCCCTTTCCAGGCTCGCCGTTGATCCATAAGACTCGGCTTGATGAATCATCGAGTTTGTTATAGGCATCATGTTGCAACACCCAACTGTAAGAGTCCCATAGTGGAGCCCCTTTCCTTTTTTGAATCTCGATTTTGTCCAGTTGAGGATCCGTTAGTTGAAATGCAGCGAAGCACTCCATGTTTTTCGTATCCCACTCCTCTTGCTCTCTCCTTTCTCGTGCTCGAGCTTCTTGCTGGATTGATGCACAGATGTTCTCAAGTAATGCTTCTTGAGATTTGGCAATGTTGGCGATTCCACTAAGCCATAGCTTTATCTCTTCTGTGTTATACTGCTCAAAGTCCTGTCGAAGATTGCTCTCGGCGTCCTTGACGTCCTTCAGCCTTTCGGCCCAGTCATCCAGCTTGAGTGTATCCCTGAGCAGGACAGATGCCCAGTTCGGTAATAAAGACAGGCGCTGTGAATCTGGAATAGCAATAGCTTCTTATAAAACTCAACAACTTGACTGTCGAGTTTGGATTTCAGGACAGACGCATCGGCATTCGCCCTCTCTGCACCAAGAATGATATTGGCCAAATTCCAGTACCACTCCATTCGTGACAAAACGTAAGTGATGCCCTGTCGATTCAGGCCTGGTTCTTTCATTGGATTTGCAAAGATCTAAAGTTTGTCAGCATTTATCTCATAAGAGACGAATCACTAGTTATTTTTCATACCTCCAGCCCGACGGATATGCCAGCCCAGGCAACGCCAGCCTCAGGCGAGGCCTTAACAGCTTGATCAATCACCCCTTTGAGATTCCCTATAATGCCGATATTGTTTGAAACAGTTTCTTTGTAGTGGGCCATCTTCTTAGACCTCTCCAAGCCCATGTACACCACCATCCACATCTGACGTGACTTATCGGTTTTGCAATGTTCCAAGTCCTCCATCTCATTCTCAGGTATATTCCCCCATTCGTTCTTAATATTTTCAATGATTTCCTCGTATTCCTTTACTCTGTTGGGTTCCTTTTCTTTGATGCTATCGTAGGCTTTAGTCCACAATCACTCGGGCACGCTCAGTGGTGGAGAATCCGACTCGTGTATTGATGAAGGAGAGGTTGCCTGATTGATTGTTGGTAGTGGTGCTGAGGGAGGCGGCGACTGGGAAACAGAAATGGATCCGGGCTGAGATAGAGAGAGGATTGGAAGATCAGGAGGTGACAAGGTCGTTGTTAGTTGACTCTCTGGTGGCTGAGCCGAAGGCTTTATCGGTAGGGTCGACTCGGCCGAGTCTTGGGCTGTTGGAGTCACTGGTTCGGCATCTACATGCGAGGGGCGCAGCTTCTTCTTGACTCTCGAGAATAGCTCCATTTTGCCTCTGTTAGAAAAGGGCATCTTGTTTCGCTTTGTATAGGGACGGCCACGATGATTGAATTGGGTAAATAGAGCGTGCGGGGAAGTTGGATGATGTTCAAAGAATGTGTTGGATGGGGCTGAAGCCTGCATATCAATCTGCAAGGCTGACCTTGTTAGGCTATCAGGCAGATAACTGGCAGTCTAATTTGCAGCTAAGGTAAATAGTATTAGTAACTTAATTTATTTTGAAGGTTGCTTTATATAACTGGCTAACATACTCTTTAATAAGTTTATAAAATTTATTTATATTTTAAAATTATATAAAATAATATTATTTATATTATGATAAGTTTTAAATACCAAGGCCGTCACGGTTACCCTGTACCTCAACCTCGGCCTCAGCCCGTTGCGCTCATCCCATTGAGATAAGCGGGGAATGATCCGGGCCCTGCAGATCACTGTCCATTCAAGCAAGGCTTATGTTGAGACAAGGGTATCTTGCACCAATCGGAATGGCCGACCTTTCGGGCCGCTAATACATCTGGCTTAGCCTCTCCGAGTAAAAAGACCACCAAACAGAGATTATCGCGAGATTGTCGAACATGTTCAACATTTTAACGATATCAAGTTCAAGATGGAAGGGTGCTCCAATGATCTCTGTGATGTTATACAATTTTATCTCCACGTATGAGCCAGACCATCGAAAGCAAGCCAAGCCAGATGAGGAAATCCATTCGAGCCATCGTAGCATCGGCCTTGCTGGGGCTGACGTTGCAACAGAGCTGGACCAAGCATGAAGAGCCGTGGGGGCTTGGTCTTCCCGAGCTCGAATGTTAAGGATTGAACGGCTATAATTGCCGGCTGACTCCTCTCTACCGCCGATAAATTTGGATCGACTACGGAACTTTGACGGATCTGGTCAGCGAGATCCGTAAGTAGTCGAATGAAAAATATTGTCACCGCTGCATTGCTATTGACCGGTCTTCAAACAGCTAGCGCTTACTTCATAGGATCTTGAGCGTAACCAAAGGGTCCTATCATTGAATTATGTCCACTTTGAGGACGACTGTGAAAGTAATAGCGACCTGAATAGAAATTATAGGTCATTTGCTGTCGTATATTTCCACCTTTTTGGCCTTGCTATTGGTATGGATATCATTGAATCAGGCGACTCGCCTACTCACGGCTCCGAAAATAGATCGTGGGCGATCTATGAATGGAGAAACTCTTGACTTGCAGGTGGTCTCACATTATTGTAGAGAGAGAGGGTATAGCTAAGATCTGCAAAAATGATTGTTATTAGAGGAGGACTTGGGTAGCCTAAATCATAATCTGAAAGCCTAGAGCAATGGCATTTGCCACTTAAACATAACTGAAACATATAAATATCATATAGAATTAATGAATCTTTGTTAGTCGCTGTGCTTATTCTTGCCACAATGACAACTATAAAATAAATGGGACTATTTCTGCAACTGGACAATTATACGAAAACTGTTCTTTTCGCTTATTTGGCAGGAGGAACATTCGGTGACTCTGAAAATGGGCCCAGACTAGGTAAACCCATACTATTGCGGAAAGATCGCTAAAGGGGCCAATAGGACATGGCGGCATGCCTATGCGCTGGATAGGTCTTTTTGTAAACGGTAATCCTTCAGAGGCAAAAGTTCATTAGCCGATGTCTGAGATGACGGGGATATTGAAAGTGTTGAACTGACTGGACTCTAGCCAAAAGCCTAGATATCGAGTATAAAAGTCGCTGACACTTCCCGATATCTGTTCACAATCACTCTCTCAAACACTCAAATTTCACACAACCCTTTCAACCAACATCTATAATCTACAACCATCAAAATGCTCGTCAACACCAGCATCCTCACCCTCCTCATGGCAGCCTTTGCCACAGCCTCTCCCATCACCGAGTCTTCACCTACCCTCACCAAGCGCAACTCAGTCAACGACTGCGGCGACTCTACCTTTGAGAACCACTCCTCCGGAGGCTCTCCCCAAGTCTCTGACTGCCAGCAAATCGCCCGCAACATCGCAGGCGGCGGCACCTGGACCGTCGGTGCTGGCGGTGAGCACCACCAACTGGTTCAGTACGGAACCTGTGCTTTCGGTGCACAGGGAGCTGGATCTAACATGAACGCTGCTCATATCGGCAACCAGGACATCATTGATCTGATCAACAGCTCTATCGAAAAGTTTCAGTGGGAAGGAAAGGTTGGCGCTGCTGGTGTTATGGGATGCCAGAGTCTTACTGGACTGGTTGGAGGAGTTGACATGCGATGGGGTATCTACCATACTTAAGCACTTTGGATAGCGCCTTGGTGGTGACAAGTCATGTCGGGCTGGAGGATTACAGCATCGGGGGCCTGGAGAGTCTTGTGATGGATACAGGAGGAGCTGTTGTCTTTACAACGCATGAAATGTTCTATTCTTAGTCTAGGTCTTGTTCAGCTATTCAGGCAACAAGTTTTGTTAACTGTATATACAACACCTTTCTTCTACTGAGATGCGAGATGCTTTTGCTTTCCTAACACTTTACTCGTTTACAAGCATTACCTTCCTTCGCTGTGGGTAATACAAAGCTGCAGTCCTATACAAGTTCTCTCTATCAAGATCCCAAACGTGTACATGTGTCATTGTCTTGGCGTAGCCCGATAAATATAACTTGCTATCTATATCCTGGCGCAGTCAAATATCCATAGTAATGCAAATGCGATGATCTCAATGTCCACGAACAAATCTACATGCAATCCAATGAGTGTGACGTCTTCGAGCAATAACTTGGAGAGGAGCGCACCATAGTTTCAAAAGTTGTTCAAGCCTGACCGTGAAATCGACCAGGCGAAGTTGAGTAGGAGGGGTAGTGATACTGGCCAAGTGAGTCTGTATGATTTTGAGGAGGATGTTGAGCCATTGGATGTTCTTGTAGATAGCGATAGCGATGACGGTCGGACGCGGTGAAAGGTTGCTGGACAATGGAAGGCGACAAGTGGCTCTTGTTCTGTAGAGGAATGCTTGCTGAGTCATTGCGTATATGAAACGTCTCTTCCGGCTCTCTGGGAGTTATTATCGCTCGTCCGGGGTGAACTACATTGAAAAGAGCTACGGTGATGAAGATCATCGAAGCGTCAAACACATAAATATAGGTTTCAGTTGACTGCAATGCGCCGTTCGATCCGGTGATGTACTCAACCAAACGGAAAAGAGATCGGATCATGATCAGACCGCTGTCAACGTAAAGAACGAGGATAAATTGTTTCCAGGGAGAGATCGAAGAAAGGCTTTTGCTGGTCGGGTTTGCAGTAATTCGACGATGGAAGATATGAAGAATAGTGATGAAGAATGCAAAGAAGTAGATTTGAACAGCAAGGCCAACGATGATGATGTTCTGTCCCAACTTCTGGTCACCCTTGGACTTGGCGTTGGCCAGCATTCCTCCTCCTGTAGTTATCAGAGGTTAGTTTACAGCTAATCCTGCTAATGCCAAATGATATGGTTCAAACTTACCCCCAGACTGTGCCAGAAACGAAATAACATCACCAATAACAAAGGTCTTTGTCAAATATTCAATCGGAACCAGTGAGTAAGAATCGGCTTCAAGGGATTTGATAAGTCGTCCAAGCGACATATAGATAGAAGCTGCTAACATCGTCGGACCGAGGAGCAGAAGGAGACTTTGGAGGACATAAGGCATAATAGCCCAGTCAGGAGTCTGCTTTGCAGATATTGCACGCCCGGCATAGCCAATTGCCTCGACTGTTATGGCTTAATGAGTGCGTACTCAGGGTCAAGCGGTATCAGCCACTTACAAATACATCCAATAAGGAATGGAACAAGATAGAAAGTTCTGTACCGAATGAGTTGAAAGAGGTGGCAGAGTGTTAAAGCACTAAAGAGAGCTAGAAAGATAATTGCGGCGGTAAACGATGGGTCGTAGTGGTAAAGCTTGAATTCCGACATGGTAGGGGCGTTGGCTACAAACCGACTGAGCTTTGGTGTAAGGAAAAGAGAGACGAAAAGCGAGGGGAAAACTTTTTTTCTTTTTTAGACAATAATACAAACGAGCGTCTGGAATATGGATCTCAAAGTGATTATACCAAAGAGTCCTCCAGAGGTATCAGAAGTATTTATCTGAAAGCAACGATTGTACTTGACATACGAAGACAACAATGACTGGCTTGTCCGCTGATGTTAGGCTTGTAGATCGACCCACCCGTATTATTTACGAGCGGGGCATCTGTCAGTGCGGTGTATAGGACTGGATTAAAAATAGGATCACTAGTCCATACAGGTTAGCCCGCAATTTTTATACACGTATTATAAAGCTTATCTGCAGTGGTTCATCTGTGACATTTTCATGGAGTCGGGACAACTGCAACACCGCATAGACTCAAATAGCGCATTATTGGCTCGCATTTCTCAGCCTAGTGGCTGATGCCGGCTTTCGATTGTTATGACTAATGAAGTTATGTTATAGTCGTCCTCATCGTCTGATAAGCAAAATGTATCATGCCGTAACAACACGTACTGTTATAATAGAGAAGAGCAGACCAATCTCTAAGAGTCTTATTATTATCGAAGTCAACTCTACTATTAATAATATGCTGACTGCAAACGTTGCGGTGATCTTGAAATTATTCAGTCAACGCTCTAACAGTCAAGAAGCCAGACTTCTAAGTCGGAAAGAAAACCAAAGCTTGTTCATAATTGAATTACAACTTTGGTACATGCCATGTTTTAATCCGTTCTCCAAACTTGTACAAAATCAAGGGTATAACGATCAGAACCAATGCAACAAATCCCAGAAGACTGTTGGCCCATCCAAGACCCATTGCTTCGTACATCTGTAAACCACTAAGAGGCAGCAATGCTGCAACAAAGGATCTCAAGATCGTCAATGCTGCTGAGACAGATGCAGCATATCGTGGATATGTGTCAAGTAGATAATTCTGAATGCAGGACTAGATAACGTTAGCTACTTGTTTGCTCAGGTCAAGGCGGCTGGTTACATTGACAGTCATAAGTCCCATACACATGATCGAAACGCTTATCATGGGAACAATCCAATGTACGGTGTGATACGTCGTCCATCCGTAAATGAAGAGGCCACAGGGCAGTGCTAACCCGCAAGGAATCGCAATGATAGGAACGAGCCGAAACTTGGGTTGGTGCACTACTCCTCTGAGTTTGTTTCTCTTGACCATAAGGTCCGTCACTTGTCCGATACCAATGACCCCGAGGATCATGCCAATACCAGCAGGCATAAAGGCTAGCCCGCTGGTTCCTTCGTCAAAGCCATACTGCTGTGGGTAGACGAACGAAAAGGTAGCGATGAGAAGATAGAGGATTCCGTATGATATCGCGATGTAGAGTGCGCTTAGTGTAACAAGCGGAGCGAGAAATAGAAGCTTGGTAGGACGCAGTGCCGCAGCTCGGAACTTCAACGTATCAACTGGTCGTGGAGTAGACCTATTCGGTACTGCTGAGTTTGTAGTATCCTGAGGTAGTGAGGCATTGCGTCTTTGGAGAATCACGGGCGCGAAGGTTTCGTCGAGCAGGAAAGTTGAGATAGGGATAAGCACGCCTGACTAATCGTAATATCAGTGCTGGGCGCATGAGAAAGAACATGGGCGTTAGGATACGTACAATGATCGAAATCAGCCAATACACCCAGCGCCACCCTTTGGCACGTATCAGATATCCACCAGCAACAGGGCCGATACATGGGCCAAGCAGAGGACCCAGCGCCCAGATTGAGATAGCGCGACCTCGCGTCTCAAGAGCCATCATATCAGCAATGCTTCCACTCCCAATCGTGATAGGCACCACTCCCGCAAAGCCCATGGAAAATCGAAAACCAAGAAGCATCCCCATACTGTTGCTCAGAGCCGTCCCCACGCTGAAGATGGTGAAGAGTATGTTTCCCCATATATAAAGCTTTCTTCGGCCGTACGTCTCGCTCAGTGGTGCAATTAGAATCGGGCCAAAGACGAAACCGAGAACGTAGATTGATAGGATGAAGGTAGCGGCGTTGGGAGACGTTTCGTGGAACTCGGCCATGATGCTTGGTATTCCGGGTGCAAACATTGAAGAACCAAGTGGACTGTCGTGTCGTGAGTAGAGGTGCAGCAGGTAGGTTAAGTAAGGACTCACGTTACGACTGTAAGCAGTGATAGAACCATGATATTGAGCCACTTCCTCTTGTTCGACCAGTTTTTTGGATTTGCTGGATCATCTGCTCCTGACCAAGGGATGGAGTCCAGATCATTATGCGCAGGGGGGCGTCTCTCTCCCTTCTCCTGCTCTCCTATCACAGCATCGCGCTCAATAGAGTTATCTTGTCCAACTTCCGGAGTAAATCCAATATCCTCTTCTCGATCTCTGATGGCGGACATTTTTGTTTAAACGATCTTTGAAAATAAGCATTGAATAAACGAATCAGTATGACAAGCTATGGAGATCGGCCTCATAGGTCAAGCTACGAGGGCGAAGGGGCAGGATATATTTATTAGGCCGCGAAGATACAGATTACTTAATACCCCTTCAGGACCAATATGTATTTCTCGCTTTGCACGAATTTCGCAACATCAGGGAACTCCATAACTAATGAAGCTAGACTGTTGATTTGCCCTTTCTGCTTTCTGTGTGACGAAAGTGGGCCACTAAAATTTACGCGTATTTCAGCAATTGCCCCAAGCTCCTTTATTGCGCTATCTACAGGTGTTCCAATCAAGCACGGTTTCATTTTTAGTTCCGGAGATAAGTCACAATTGATGACCTGTTATTACCTAGTCAAGTGCTATTATTACACTATCGGGATCTTTATTTTTCCCTGCTCTAACTCCTTTTCTCTCATCATCTCAAGCTCTTATCCGCATCCTCCGGCGCATCTAAAATACGCGTAATTAAGAACCAGCTATTTCCCTTCTGTTTCTCTGTCTCGCCATTCCTCCAAACCGCTGCCGCATAAAGCTTATCGGTAGTATCAGCCAATCCAGGCACTTACAAGGACCCTTTGGCCTTTCTTTGGTACTCTGCAGTTTGCTCCAGGAATGCAACGCTGTAGGCATAAAAAATCAAGGAAAGGCTGCCTCGAGTGCAAGCGCCGGCATATCCGGGTAAGTTCTCTTTATGTGCTACATACATGCGTCAGTATTATTGACAAGTTTGGGCAGTGTGACGAAGGCAAACCCATTTGTATAAACTGCATTACTGCAGAGCGAAATTGCGAGTATCGCGAGCGCAAGTCTCCGGTATGAACCATGTCTCATGACATTTTGTACTCATACCATCAAGTTCATTTACAACTCTTTTGGTCGCTTTCTCACAGTTTTTTTCACAGGATCTGAACGATGTCACCTTCTCATCCTCGGAGTCGAATTCGACCTTGATGCAAGATGCAGAGAACTCATCAGCCACAAGCAGTCTAAGAATGAAAAAGGCACAGACGACCGACGTCAACATGAGCCACCTAGAGCTACTTGTTCATTTTTCATTCGCCATATATGCCCCAGAGCTTAAAGAGGATCATTCATCTACAAAGTTAGTACTAGAAGCTGCTCTGAGAGAGAAGTATTTAATGCTCGAGGTCCTGGCAATCTCGGCTCGATACTTATCAACCGCCCATACCGACGAGGCAGATTGCTATTCACGCCAGGCAGTGGAACTGCAGACCAAGGCTATCGAACTATTCAACAATGCGGACACTGTTACTGCTGATGAGAATTCCATACCAAGGCTACTCTTCTCCTCCATACTAGGCCGCCACATGTTGGTCGATGTGCTTGCCAGGCGAGATCCTGATCTCGGGTCATTTGTCGACCGATTTACCCAAGGTGCACGAGTTCACCGGGGCGTCAGAGCTGTCACGACAGCACAAGAATGGGAGATACTACTGACGTCAAAGGTCGGCCCTCTTATCACGAAAGGCCTTGATCCTCTGGGTTTTGATGACCCACCTCCGCTTTGCCCGCATTTTATGTCACTGCTTTCGCGGACGGCACGGTTGGACGATCATGATAAGGAGGCATGCACCAAGGCTCTTTGCATGATAGAAGGGGCTCTGGATGATCTACAGTATCCTGACAGGAGCTCATTTGGCCTGCGCATGATATTCGTTTGGCCGATTCTATTACCAGAACGCTTTATCGTCTTGCTGGAAAGGGGCATTCCGGAAGCTATTGCAATCTTAGGCCGCTATTCTATTCTACTTCACGCTGGGGAGCCACTATGGCAGGTGAGGGATGCAGGACCGTATTTACTAAAGCTGATCTCTTCGTTTCTTGGATCCGATTGGGACGAATGGCTATAAGAGCAGGACCTATCATCAATAGGTTATTAACCCATATTCAGCGTACTCGCATTTAATGTTTTCCTCGATCTTTAAGATACGTATTACATATATCTCGCTGTGAAATATCTGTTACATAATCGCTATACAATTTGGAGGGCTTGCAATACCCCCAGGAATGTCAAGAGGAACACTTGTCATGAAGAATGACCAACGGCCTTGTTCCTTGCACTTCTCTGCCAAAGCCTCCAGATCAAAACTCTCGCCAATGGGCATACCCCAACCACTGAGGAAGACCTCATGGAGAGCGACACCAGCTGGTCGTGGACTAGGCCAGGCTTCGTAAGCCACAGTGTCACTTGCAACAGCAGCGAATTGGTTCTCCCAGTGCCATTGTATCATCTCCTCTGAAGCCTGGACACCACAGGATGTTCGCACCTTACGGCGAGGTAGTGCTGCTTGGCTCTCTTGGCTTAAACTCCGATATGCCTTGAGCCAGCCTGTGCGGATGAGAAGAATATCACCGGTGTGAAAAGTGACTGCTTGATTTGTCGCGACTTCTTGTAATTGTGGGAGGGTAATTTCGAAAGAGTCGAATGGAGACTGTGTATCGATACCTTTGTCGGCGGCGTATGAAGCCCAGTCGAGCAAGACTCCTCGTCCAACAATACCTCGCTTTGCAACGTCTGTAATCGCGACATGTTAGCGTGTGAAACGTTGCCGCGAAGCAACTTCACTTTCACTTACTTTGAATACCAATTTTGGTATTTGTGGCAACTCCCGAGATGTCATCTTGAGTTACTCCATTGTAGTACAATAGGCTGTCTTGGTATGGATAATGCCGCAAGCCATCCCAGTGACTAGAGCCCTGGGTGTTCATGTCGAGCTGATTGCCAGGTGTATCAATATTGGATGGATGAATTAGCCGTGGGGGAAAGCGTACTAACCTCATCATCATTGGCATGACCCTTGGCAATGATTCTATGGCTGCATGGTTTTCTCACTGGATTCATGGGTTGCGAAAAGGCGTCAATCGGTAAGCTACATTGTTAGAACCATCGTGTCCAATCCAAACAAAACAGAGTGGTCAAAACTTACCTTAGAGTAATCTGCTCACCGGTGATGATCTCTTTCACGGCATCTTTGACAATGGCGGGCGTGAGTAGATTCAGCGTCCCCAACTCATCATTGGCGCCCCAGAGACCCCAAGCTGAGTATTTTGGATCACAGCTTCGACAGGGCAACTGGTTGAATGCAGGTCGCTTTGGTTCTGACTGAATACTACCCATCTTGTTGTGAGAACTTGTTGTTTAGGTCAATGCCTGGGAGCGTCGCATCCTTGGTAACTCAAAATATGTTCACCAATAAACACATGGACGGTTAACTTAACCTGTGTTGCGGGATCTGCATACCGGTTCGGCATGTTTATTTAAACCCCGACAGCCCCACCACGTACGTCGGCATGTTACCGAAAGCCTCTCGCGAGATTCCGGCACTACCCCAACTTGGTATGACGCGTTGGCCCCAATCACAGCAACCCAGGGAATGGAATCCGGACAGATGCACTGTCGCACATACCCCAGATCTTACCCCAGCTTCCCCGGGGACGTCTCCAACTCCATGAATCTTATTTAAAGAATGCTGTAACCATCGATTGCATCTCCAGGCCCAAGTTCCATTCAGAATCTGACCGGAACAGCTCAACAGAGTTCGGAAACTCCAAACGACAACGTCAAGAACTTCCCCCAACTTGTTCATTGAGCCATGTCTCAGAACGAAACTCAAGTCAAATCGACTGAAGAGTCTCAGCACCTTGAAACCATGACCGTCTTAGACGAGAAGAAGATGGAAGCTGGTACTGAGGAAACCCGCTGGACACCCGAGGAGGAGAAGAAGGCTCTTCGCAAGCTCGATTGGTGCTTGATTCCTCTGTGAGTAACTACTGACAAGCCGATTGATCGTCACCTCAGGAGTTGAATTAACAAGCTATGATAGCGTCGGCTCGCTTTACCTTGTTTCTTACATTGATCGTGGTAACATTGGCAACGCATACACAGCCGGCATGGGCCAGGCTTGGGGTATCACCTCGAACGATTACTCGTGGATCGTGACCGCTTACTACATTGCCTATATCTGTTTCCATTGGGTAAGCTTCCATGACGACCAGCACGCGTCTTTTGTAGTACAACTTGCTAATCATCTCACTGCAGCTTATTCTGGTTTGGAAGTTCATGCCACTCCCGGTAATTACACCCTCCCGATATCGAAGACGCACGAACGAATACTGATACCTATTACAACAGCTTTGGACCTTTTGCATGGCCTTTGGATGGGGCACTGCGAGTATTCTGCAGGCAGCAACCCACAACTTTGCCGGCATCATGGCTCTGCGAGTTCTGATAGGCGCCTTTGAGGCTGGCTTTGTTCCTGCTGTTGCGCTGTATCTGACTTTCTTCTATCACCGACGTGAGATGGGACTGCGATATGGTTTGTTCATATCCTTCTCACCGCTTGCGAATTGCTTCGCCTCGGCCTTGGCGTACGGCATCGTTCAGGCAAAGACAAAGATCCACAACTGGCAGCTCCTGTTCATTGTTGGTAAGGAATCCCCCCCAAAAACACCCTAAGATCTTAGACTAAGGCTAAAATCTCGTATAGAGGGTATTCCAACACTATTTCTAGCCTTGGTTGCACTTTACTATCTGCCGGCATCTCCTGCACAATGCCGGTTCCTCACAGCTCGACAAAACGAAATCATCAGCCAGCGCGCTATCAAGGGTCGTGGAGAGGATACCGAGAGAAAGCTCAACTTTGCCCAAGTATTTTCTGCGTTTTACGACTACAAGAACTACATGCAAGCCTTTATCATCTTTTGTCTCAACACAGCATTCGGTTCTCTTCCGGCTTATCTCCCTACCATCTTGAAGGACATGGGATACACTTCAGTCCACGCGCAGGGTCTATCTGCCTGCCCCTACATTGCCGCATTTGTTGTCTGCGTGGGCATGAGCATGCTCTCTGATCGCGTGGGCCAGCGCGGTATCTTTGTCTTTGTCTTTTGCTGCGTCGGCGCGGTGGGATACATTCTCCTCGCCGTCATCCATACCACGGCCATCCGCTACTTTGCTACGTTCCTCGTTTGTGCCGGCGTATTCCCTGCTGTCGCTCTGACCTTCACCTGGGTGACAGACAACCAAGGTTCCAGCTCCAAGCGAGGCGCAGGGCTTGCTATCTTCGGCATGTTTGGCCAGTGTGGTCCCATTCTTGGTGCTCGCCTGTTCCCCAAGTCGCAGGGGCCGTACTACTTCAAGGGCATGTGGGTTTGTGCGGGAGTACTTCTGGCTGCTTCTCTTATGGCACTGGCTTTGAGCGCGTGCTTGCGCCTGCAGAACCGTCACCGTGACCGCGTGCATGGTAAGAGTGATACCGACCATGTTCCTGCAGATATTGCCGAGAAGGGTGATTCTCACCCCTTGTACCGATACGTCCCTTGAGGGCTATTCGATCGGATGTAGGTGAAAGGTATTGGCTGAGTCTTTGTTGGTGGTGGCGACGTACAATTCTGTACAGGCTGTGTGGTTGAAGTTATGCCATAGGGGCAGAGCTGTGTATTTCGAGTGACAGCTGATGCTTGCATCGCGCGCCTTACTCGTGTATCTAGACTAGGATAGGGGTATCAAATTGATCTGACCCGCAGGGTTTCAATTCAGTTTTAGACCAAAAACATCTTATTGAAACACTTGATCAGTCTGTTCTGGTGCTCCATACACCTGTGAATTGCCAAATATTTCCGTCATGTCCCAGGGAAATGAATCGGGATGAAATCCGGCTCCGGTATCAAGCATCCCGAAGCTAAATGGACTTTGATATCTCGACAAAAAGCCAGACGCCCCTTCGTTGTTAGCCTGCGGTCCACCATTTCCAACGTCAAAAGCCACTGGATGTGGAGATGCTCGGGGCTCTTCCGCCCTGTTCAACCCGAGTGGCTGCGCATCACCAGCCCGGTTGGCGGCAGAACCTCCACAAGGCTCCTGTTGACTCGTATCAGGAGGGGCGCTCACTTCCCACACTGTCAGCTGCCGCCTGATGGTATCCAAACTCCGACCACTTCCAGGCGTGTGTTTAGCTTCTTCTTGAAGCGTGCGGACAGCCATGCCGAGTCGCCGCGCGGCATCAATCCGAACCCCAGCTTCAGACCGCCTCATATCAAGAACATCGACAGTAGCCGCAGTATATACGCAGTAGCTTACTTGGTATGTCATCAAGCGGTGAGGAAAGCTTTTGGTGTACAGATCGTGGATCGCGTGTATCCTTTTAGAGTGGTTGACGCATGTTTGGAGGGACGAGTTGCGGATCGAGGTATGGGGAGAATGTAAGAGCGGTCGGAGGAGGAGAATATGGAGAGCGTGGTATAAGAAACTTGAGTAATTCTTGTTAGTTAGGTTCATTGAAGGACTTTTAGCACTAACTTCAGAGAAGCGATATGGGGGGGTGGACACTGAGTCATTCCCTCGTCAATCTTGAGTGATGTAGGTAGTTCGTTGTACCACGCTATTAGCCTATTTGAAACATGGTCGATCTCGGGGTAGATGTTTTCCGAGTGACCACGATCAAAGAGAAGCAGCATCATATCGGTTGTTATCTGGCCAGTATGAGTACATTTTCTGCTATTGGGTGTTGTGCTATACAGACCACGTGAAGTTGACAGAAGGCACAAAACGTTGCCGTATTATACATTGGTGTTGGATTATAGGAGGAATTCGTAATATCGATATCGCTGGGCCGCCAGTCTCGATCGTCATCGTAGTGGTCAACTGTTTATATCAGTGTTGATCCCCAAGGCCATAACTGCAGGCTACTGTCGCTCTACTAAAGGAGACTTACAGATCTCGTCCGGTCCATATGGAGAACCTGTCAATGATGGTGGCCGTCCAAGGGCAAGGCTAAGCGTCTTATCCCATATGAAAGCCGAGTTGTATAAACGTTTTCGTGTCTCGATTTCGGATGGAGTTAATCTCTCAAGTTCGGCGATTCGATTCGCATTTAGGTGTATCCCAATGTCCACCATCATTCTGATTGCCTGTGTGTGCCAAAAGGCAGTGCTTAGCCATGTTGAACAATAGCTATACCCGCGTTTAGTTGATAGACTTACCATGCCGGTGAACAGCCATCCCTGTGAGCTTTTGCCAATGGCGCATTGGCGGCCTCCGAGAATAAGAAGCCCTTGAATAGTAGGAATTCGTGGCTTGGGATTATCCAGTTCATCCATGAGTAGCATCTTGGCGCGGGTGAAGAACCTTTCACCCATGTTGGAGTCAACCGAGTCGCCCTCTTGTCGGCTGAGATGCCGAGCAGCCAAAGCAAATATTGCCATAAGTAGAAAGTCGGAATAATACGTGCCGTTTAATGCCATGTCCATCAGGAAAACTACAGTCACGTTCGCGTTACTACACATATCTATAACTCGGCCGTAGCATGTAATCGAAGACGAGCTACTTACCTGGTCGATAGATGCAATTATGCAATGGATGAAGCCAAGTCCAGTACATATCAAGGATCTGCCATCCCATTTCATTCGTGATGCCAAACGCCGTCATGGACTTGGATCTGGCTAAGGGAATCCATACTGTGTCAAGCAAGTCATATTGGGATCGCAGACGCTCAACTTGAGATGATTTGATTTCTACGTCCTGGGCTGAACCTGGAGGAGCTTGCGTGGTAGATGGCGATGGGCCATTTCCTGTCAAAGATCCAGCGTGGAAGCGACTGGTAGGGCCGTTGTAAGTGATTGAGCCATCTTCTCCGATGCCAACCTGCGACCAAATCGTGGCGTCGATGGTGTTTGAGCGGGCATCGCTCGGTGATGCATGCGTAGAGCCGAGTTGCCCAAGCACCGGCATGGATCCAGCCGGAGAGACATTGTCTTGGCCGACATTTGTGACATCAGCAGTTGTTGTATTACCGTTCTCACTGCTCAACCGTTCGTTCTGTCTTCGGCTTTCCTGTAAAGCGGACTCGAGTTCTTGAATCCGCGTGTTTGCTCTGTCAATCCTGACCTGGGTATTGGCAGGCCATATGCAAGCATTATCAGACCGCTGACAGGCCCTGCAAACGGGCTGTTCTCCAGTACATTTAATCTTCCGTGCCTTGCAACTCTGAAACGCGTGTGATTATTAGCTCGTGTTAAACGCGTCCTCCATGATTACTGGGAGCTGAACAACAGACAGGACTCACTTGGCAAGCACTTTTTGTGTTGGTAAGAGAATTAGTCAGCCCTATGAGCGTACTGCGGCATCTTGCCGACTCATTCTTATCTGATAGGGATATACTCACAATCCATAACGACGAGAATCACGCCGATTGGGGTTTCGGGAATGCTGATGCTGGTCCAAGCGGCGACGTCGTGACGACGTTTCAGAATGTGTTGGGCTTGCTATGCACGACATGTCGGGATCAACGACGATTCCCTCCGTTTCATCACGATTAAGCTGGCTTAGAGCCATTGTTTGAAAAGTTGAAGCAGCGCAATTCGCCTCTCGTCTTCCAATGCCGAGAGATATTCCGATCATTGTCCCGTGACCGTTCTCAAGTTCCAGACCCAGGACACTAACTAGCCTGGAAACGCGCGTGCGGGGTTCGGTAAGATGCCGAGCAAAACCTCACCATGATGCAGGGTAGGTGGCGAGGAGCTGATATGATGTAGATACACAATTTTCATTATACTGTGTACGTATCCAAAAGATCAATTGCTAAGAGTGATACTGTGATAACAGTCTAATTTACAGCCATCGAGCTTCGTCGCTTCCCAGTGGGTTTGGCATCACATCCCAAGAAGGCTCAGCACCATCCACACTTACGCTGTGCCGAACGGCCCCCAATTCGCCAAATCCCGTTTGACGGGTTTCCAAATACTCCTTCACATCAGAAGGCTTCTCATAATCGCCGATCTCGAACCCGGACTTGCCGGGATATTGACCCATGCTGCGGAGATATTTCATGGTACCAGCCAGTGACACGTCAACGCGATACGACCCTCCTTGAACGGATCGTCGATACAAAGCTGCCATAATACCAGAAGCCAGTAAATAACCACCGGCGTGGTCCAATGCTTGACACGGTGTCGGGCGAGCCACTTCGCCGGCGCCGTAATGCTCAGCCTCTGAAATGTTCATACCAGAGCATGTCTGGATAAGAGAGTCATAACCGCGTCTCTCAGACCAAGGTCCCTTGGGACCGAACGCAGACATACAACCATAGACGATGCCTGGGTTAAGACCTACAATCTCCTCCGGACCGAATCCCTTGGCGGCAAGACTGCCAGGACGGAAGCCTTGGATAAATACATCACACGACTTGATAAGCTCTCTCAACTTTTGACGATCCTCAACGTTGTTGACGTCTATGTGAACAGTGCGCTTCCCTCGGCCAAGATCGCGGTCCATAGTAGGCAGATCAGGGAGTCCAGGACATGTTATCCAGATGACATCAGCGCCATGGGCAGCCAAGGTCTTGCCGGCCAAGGGTGCAGCGATGACTCGGCTCATCTCAACGACTCGCAGACCTCGAAGACACTTGTCGTTGCCTGGTGTAAGATGAGGAGATAGTCCAGCTGGGCCTGAAGCAATTCTCGTTAGCGAAATGGGGAAATCGTCAATTGCCTTGGATTGAGGCAACATGTCCCATTGGCGATATGAGCGCAGAGCATAAATCGCCAAGCGATGCTCTAAACCGACAGACTCGAGATCGATGCTCGCCCAGTCTTGTGTCTTCTTGGTCACATCGATGCGGCTTGCAGTCACTGGAAGACCCAATAGCTCCAGAGCTCCATATCTATGGTTAGGAAACGAGTCATGGATACGGACGTGTCCATCTGAGGTCTTGTGTAGACCTCCAATGGGTCCCCAGGGAGATGGAGCAGGCTCTCCGTCAAGCATGTAAAGCCGTTCAGACTTGAATTCAATGACAGAGTGCTTTTGAGGCACGGTTACCTTTGGCACAGGACCTTGGTTTCGCAGAGAATGGATGAGAGCCGCCAGGAGCCCAGACAGAGCAATGGTGCCTTGTGCCAGAGTTCCAATCTTGTAGGAGGAAGGGAGAGCTGGCTTGCCATCATCACCAGGAAGTTTCAGGGACTTCAGGGCGTTTGGGGGGAGCGAAAGACCATTCCAGATCTCGTTTACGACATCGCGAGAGAGGAAGCTGGATCGATCGAAGCTAGAATTGGCAGCTGATGCAGAATGTCCGTTCAGGTCTGGTTGGGGGACATGCGTCAGACCATTGGTACCGTTGACCTCCCTGACACTGTCTACACCATTGACACCATTCACGTGAGCCGCGTCACTGTGAGTACCATTGGTGGCAGCCTCTGTTGTGCTGGCCTCAGGGACCTCGATTCCCAAAAGCAGCGCGTGTTGTTGTGTTCCCAGAGTATCTCTCTCGCCGACACTGCCTTGAGCCCAAGGTCTCTTGATGGTGCACTTCCAGGCAAGAGCAGGTTCAAAAAACATGTTGGTCAAGATCTCGCTGTTTTCCACGTGGTACAGAGACTGGATCACATCGTTGGTGAGGACGTTGGCATCCCTGACTCTCCTGTAGACAGCCTCGTCGTCGAACATGATATCGAACGTCATCTCGAATGGGCCTGAGTTCTTGGAACGGATGATACGAGCGAGCTCTTGCATCTTTGCTTTTCTGGACGGAACTTGCTTCTTCTCTTCAAAAAGACTGTTAGTATCTCTCATGCAAAGTTCAGAGTGTACATACCGATCGGTGCGAGAGGACCGTTCTCCAGAGCCTCCAAGCGCTCTCGAGAAACTGAAGCCACGGGTGCTGGACTGGCAGTGGAGTTGATATCCCTGAATGTAACGGGAAAGAGTGAAGACGACTCGCCAGCTTCAAGGTCGACAAGGTGGTACACGCTGAACTTGAAAACAGCACCGGCATCTTGCTCATGAGGTGACAATGGGCTAGCAAAATTACCGGTTGTGGCAATCTGGCCAGGGTATGAGAAGTGGAGGATAGAAGCTCGTGCATTGTTGGCAATGGTGTAAGCCATGTCCTGCGTAGGAGCAACGACTTCGCCTAGAACAGCGATCTCGTGAGGGCTGCTAACAGCCTGTGTCTCCAATGGGCCCATGACACCGTTCTTGCCATAGACGTGATAGATGAGGCGGCAGCTGTCTGACTGATCTAACTCGGGAAATAAGTTTTGGGTGTACTTTCGCACACGCTCAAGGAAATCATCGATCTGGCTGATAAGAATTGGATCTCTGATACCGCCAATAAAGATAGTTCGATATCCCAGGAAGGTAACGCCCTCGAGCTTCACCTGGTATGGTGTCTCCAAGAATTGAGCACCAGATACACGTGTCGTCTTGTCAGTTATCTGCTCATACTTTGCATTGTCAAGGCTGAGAACACCACCTGGGCCAGGTAGACGGTCTGGTCGTGTCTTTTCGTACAAGGTATGTGCTGCAACAGAAAGAGGCGTGCATCTCTCCTCGGGTGCTAATGGAGTCAAGTCGAAAGAATCGTAGCGCATGGTGGCAATCATAGAGCGACCCTTGGGGATGGCGCAGATGCCACCGCACTCCATGATCTTGCCCATGTGCCAAGCAACGCCATTAGATATGCCTTTTGAGAGACAAAACGCAGCAAAAGGTGCAGGGTCGTAGCATCTTCCACCAAGAACGATGTCTGGGTTGCCTTTCAAGGCTTCAAGGAATCTGATAGACTGATTTCAGCATATGCTTTGTCTAGACAGGAAGGTGGTTGACTTACGGCTCAGCACCCACCTGTGCAACGATATCAACAGCACCATCAACAACGTCTGGAACTAGCTCCTCCACAGGTCCACATGGACTGACTTTGTGATTTTGGATTCTGGATTTAACCAAGTTTCGGTCCATACCAGCGTTGATAGTGGCGACCTTGAAGCTGAATCCGAGACGTTCTGATACTGAGGAAACAATATCGAACATTTCCTGGACATGTTTGTTGCTGCCATCTCCACCTACTGATCCAATCAAGACCTTGATCTTATGATGGAAGCAGGCTGTCAGGATAGGCTCGAGGTCACGAATATAAGAGCCCCGTCCACAGGTCATCTTATTCATTCCGAGCTTGTAAGGGCCCCCATCTGTTGACCCACTGTCGACGATGATGGCTGCAGGCTTGAACTTTTGTATGCCATACCAGAAATGCTCGACATTGTAGCCATAGCCAAGCATGGCATTAGGCGTAAGGATGCTGAACTCTGGGACCTCCATCTTGACGTTGAAATAATGGAATTGGGTTGGAATAAGATGGTATACAAGAAATTAATGTATTGCGATATGCAGGCAGCCTGGGTAATATGTGATATATTTGAAGGCTATAGAGAAAGCTTGGATGTTTGCTCCACGGTATCACTGCGGAGATGTTTGGCGAACGGAGCAAATGCCGACGGCAGAATAACTGGTCGGTATGTTCGGAGTCAGCCCGAGACTAGTTCCCGGTCTCGAATACCGAGGTACCCCGATAGAAACAAGCCACGATTTCAATGTTGGGCTAATCGCACATGTATAGCATTGACTGTTATTAGCAACTGTACAGAAACAACATCATACCTGGTAGAAACAGGCACATCTTGAATAAAAAATGGAAATAAGTTTGTATTATATGTTTAAGAGTGCGAGCTCTGCTATGTAGCAGAGTGGCTAGACTCTATAATTAAAGTATCTATAAAAGAGGCCATCGTCGTGGTGTTGTTATCCACGTGGCCAAAGCTATGCAGCCAACGAGACTCAACAGAAACCTCTGTTGTTCCCCTCCCTGATGGCTGTAATTCAATGCTCTGTATAACTGGCATTTCATTCTTCTTGTTATGTCGCTGATGTGCTTTAGGCGGCTCTGTCACTGTGTCGTGACTCCACGATAGTTCCAAGTCACTTCTAGACTCGGACTTCTTCTGTTCGACTTGCACGGTCACCTCTTGGAATACAACAATGCCGCCGTTTAAGAACGACTGTTGGTGGGATGTGTAATGACGTTCTGGAGGGTAGACGTCCACAGTGTCTGTTGATGGAAGACGCTCGTTGTGGGCTTCGCTGCTTTCAGCGGGACATAAGTTTATCGTCGAGGATGAGCGTGTAGAGTCTTTTGATGAAGCTCTTAGTCTCATTATTGGAACGCGGGGTTTCTTTCCTTTGGAGTGGGCTGATCCTTCGGAACCCTTTAGTCGGCGGAGCGTTGATAGAGGTCCGGAAGTGAGCTCATTATTGGCCCGGCTTGCGGGCATCGTTGATGGATCAAAGTCCTGGTGAAGAACCCGCACAAACTCCTGTCGAGACTGTTCTAAGACTTGTCGCATACCGAAGAAGTTGAGAGGGACCCATTGGCAGTTAGGACCTGATGAGATGACGGGATGAGATATCTTGAGCCTCAATGCCATGATGACTGTCTCCTCTGCATCACCCCCGTCGATTCCGTAGGGAAGCCGTAGTATGGTGGGGCTTAGCACGGCATCATGAAACAAGGGTTCCTGTACCCATTCCCGTAGTGAGTGAATGGCGTTGGAAAGATAGTGGGCAAATAATTCTTCATCAGGGGACCTCGAAGAAGCGCCTGTGGTCCTCAGTCTTTGAATGACTTCTGGAACCTGGAACCCACTTAGCCCTTGTACGATTCGCACTTGTTTCTCGTCGATAGTGCTTATTGGCAGAGGTGCTAGGGGAAGTAAATCGCGAGCATCCTTTTGTACCAGGACGTGATGATTATCAAGTCCTCGATCTTGAATTGCGAATAGGCCAAGATGAACTCCGGGCTTAATACGACCTTGCTGTGAGATAACGGCCTTCATGTCGCGTAGCTTTGATTCAAACTCGCTGGACGGGATCTGCATCTGCAAGTGATTCCTTGCATCGTTGCATACCTGAACAGGGTCGACGAACCGATATCCAGCCGCCTCGAGTCTCTTTACCTCGTCATCTGATGTAAGACGACGAATCAAAAACATCAGTGCTCCTCGTCCGTCGATTTCATTCTCAAGCTCAATCCCAACTCCCTTTTCGAGGTGGCTTTCTCCCGTCGTCGATCCCTTGCGTAGTATTTCGCTCGTGTCGGAAGTTTGGTAGTCGCGATGCTTCTCAAGTGCTTGTAGGTAAGCAGGGTTTGCGACTGATCGTTTAGTGATAATTTCGTCCCATAGAATACCCATCGTTGTGATGGACTCGTCAAGGCGATCGCTGAGCTTGGAGGCGGCGACGCAAAACAGCTCGCGGAAGATGACTGAATATCCATCAATGAGCTCTCCATCGTCATCGATAAGCTGAATTCCCTTAGTCGGATCTTTATGGCGGCTTTTGTGCGGTAGCTGTCGGAGATGTTGTTTCATGCCGTTTATTAGTCCCGATATTCCAGTCCAGTTCCGTGAAGCTTGAAACATCCAGTGGAACTGTGGATGGGCAGTGTTGAACTTTTCGTCGGTGTTCTAAGAACGAAGGTTGAGTGTTAGTTACTGGAGTCGTCACACCGACTATGAGATGTGGTCCTGGGGAGTAAATGATTATCTTACCTCTCCAATAAAGAAATCGGTGACAACAGTATTGGGGAAAACTCCGTTTGAGTCGACCAGAAGACATCCATCTTTGTTGAAGACGATAGCAGCTAGCTCAATCTGCTGAGCACGAAGCGCTGCATCTTTCAAGATGCGGGCTCGAAGAATAGCGGATCCAGCAATGATAATGCAGGCACTGAAAGACTATTGGAGTTTTAGTTAGTCGGCCTACATATAGTTGATATGTGTTGTTGCGTATTGCGCTGATGAAGAAGATTCCCGCAGCCACTTACTAAACAAATGACTGCAATAGCGGTCGCAGTGCGCGAACCTCGTTCCAATTTCCTCAGATGAAGCAGTCTGTACTGAGTACCCACAGAGGCACACCAGTGCATACTAGATACCGCTCCAGCAAGGATGATCGCAGAAATGGTTCGCTTCCACCAACTACTCGCCGAAAGCGACTGGAAGATGAAGAACATGGCCAACGACACAGTACTGGCAGCGACAGCAATGATAGCAGCCCCGACGATATATGCTGGTTCGTAAATGCACTGGTAGTTTTTGATGGAAGCGTTGGCCAAGTAGTGCATACCGCAGATGGCACAGCCGCAAAGGATACCAGCAGTTATCACTCTCCACCAGGCGATTCGATTCGAGATGCCTATCGCGTAGAATGCGGCAAGGAGGACAATAACAGGCATGCAGAAGGAGAGTACTGTCATGCCACTGGAGTATACAATCTGCATCTCTGCCTCGCCTTCGGCAAGCGTGAGTGCGATATTGCCAATGAAATGCTGCACCATGAGCAATATTAATTAATATGTGTACAAAAGACGACGTAAAACTGAAACTTACCATACACCAAATAGCTATACCGCCCATGGTGATTGCGGATGAACATAGTATCAGACTAATGCATCTGTATTAGCAAACCGTCTTGGCAGTGTTTATCGCTTGGCGAAAGAGGTATCCATCGTAGCATACTGATTCGAAATTCCATTAAACCATGATCGCCGAGTGATCAATTCGAGGGTCGAAGCAGCCCCCACCAAGCTGATGAGGTAGCTGAGCGCGAGGTAACCCGCATTGTACGCCTTTGGGACAATATGGCCCTGATATTGCTCGAGAAGGCTCTCGACAGTCATTTTTGCGCAACTGTATCTCAACAAGATTGAAAGGGATCAAAACTCAAGGTTCCATGGCAGAGTTTTTGGCGGACGGGGCAAGGGAATACCGATCGACAGATCTTAATACTCGAAGCGTCGAGGCACAAGGGGGTTGCATCGGGCGTTTCATAAACAGACGCGTTAGTCCTCCTGGGGATTTAAACTTTGAGAGAGTCATGGGCTTGCAGGTAGGATGAAAGCATAAATCTGATAAGGGGGACGCGGAAGGCCCATACATTCCGGAGAGGCGACCAATGCTTGGGAGGAGGGGGGCTTGAAACCCGGCACTTGGGCGTTTGCTTCCTATTGCCTGGTGGTATCAGTCAGGTATGGGGTAGTGCTGACGGAGACAAGGATCTACTTGGGGTACTTGTCCCGTCTGCAGAATTAAAAGTTACATGTTCATCCCACTTTGTGATATAATTTTAACCCATGCTCAACGCACAGGCGCTGGAAAAAGCAACAGCGGGATGTTAGCCTCATTTAATGGCTAGTGCTGACCTAGGCCCGGGAGCAAACGAGCACTAAAGTTTAGCACTAGTATTTAAGCTGGCTTGCATATACGATGGATATGTACAGAATGTAATGGGGAAGCGCCTTGATAAAACATGTCTGGTTTGAACAATTGCAAAAAACAGTGTCTGTAACGCTAGGTAAGATAGGAAGACGAAACCCAGATCTTCAATGCATGCCGTCAGTTCCGTCCAGGCCTTTGGGACAGCTTAGCGTGGCAGAAGAGATGATGTACCTATATCACCTCCAGGGGTCTCGGCCTATAGACCGGGTCGAGAACGGCTTTAGGAAAACTCGGATTTAGGAGCCCGGGTTTGTGATAATAACAGAAACTCTATCTCTTATGGCGTAGAGTAGATTCGCTTGTAAAGTTAATACTTTGTGGCTACTGTCAGGAGACGGATTTGCATAGGGCTTAGGTTGACGATTGGTTGTAGATCTGGCGCGGCCGCCATGTCAAAGGTATTCCTGCCGCATCCAGAACACACAGACCCTTGGCCAAACAGCCACTGAAGCCACTACAAGCCTCAGGCGAACTATGGATTAGTGCGCTCGGGGAACAGGCGGGGATCAGCCCGGGGGCATTCCAACGCGCCCAGATCTTTGAGTTGAGGCGGCGCACTAAAACGGCCACCAGTTAGCCGGTTGTGTCACGCTGCAGAGTGCTCAATGCGATCCTGGTTCATGGGGTCAGAGCTATCTGATCAAGAGAGTTCAACTGGGGCTATTTGGGTCTTGAATGTTGCGATTGGTTCGTCGAGTAACTGTTATCATTTGTCAGCTCAATGGCGATACACAAAGCCTTATATTGTAGCTGATATACATTTTATTGTACTAGTTTTTGGGTGATCTTATCCATTTATTTCCCTGTACCCCGATGATGGTGCCAATTGAGGATCTCCTATCTAATTGCTAAGCCAATGGCTTCTAGTTTATGACATGTTTGTCGCCCTGCTAAATGCCATGTCGCACTCATGGACAAATGCCGCCAGTTTTCCCCAAGACTCAACTCAAGTTGCCGCGGCCACTGTAATTTTGATGACGCTATATCCTGTCTTTATATGAAGACATTTTTAAATTCCGGAGCCTCCTTAGGAGCTCGAATGGCATCTATAAGTAGTTGGCGCCTGTGGCCACTGCCTTGCGGCATCTGTGCAGAGTCCGCGCGTACCGGAATGTAAATGCTGAAGCCGCAGAGTCGGAGCCGGAGACACGGCGCACGGACAGCGGACTGCCGCGGATCGGGACGGAAGCATGGACCTTCCGTTCGTACATGGCGATAACCCAGATCCCGCCTTGGTCGGCTTCACGGATTGGCTTGAAGGGATCTAGGATCACCGGTACGCATGGTAAAAGAGGTAAAAGCCACAGGAAATATATCAATAAACCGAGGTTACTTTATACTGCGACTCCCGTGTGATTATTTAAAAAAGATATTGCCACTCCGAAGAACGGCATAAGGAAACGTCTGTGCCCAAGCTGTCAAGCCGTCTTTCATATTCTGATATTTCCTTCTTTAACTGTCCATTTCTGCTCCAGTGCGGTCCCGCCATAAAGTAAGAAAAGAATGATCCTCGAAGCGTTTAAAAGTCTGCTTGCAGCAACCCGCACCACCGAATTCGCCAATCGAGTGGTTGGTGTGCGCACTTTTCTCCCTCAACTCTCAGCCAAGCGGTTCAGTACCGTTGGAGGCATCGCCGAGGGAGTTTTCGTCCAGCAGCTAGACTCATGTAAATCATTCAACGACACTCGCTGGACAAAGCATTGGATCGCCCTCGCCAAATGAGCAGCTTCAGCATCTTGATAATGAGCTTGCAAAGGCCGGGCTTGGGTCTAGCCATGCTCTTCTCAATGGACAGCCACCTTCTCTAGCTGTTCTATCCTTTCTGAGGCAGGGCGCTACGGCCATGACGCAAACGCCCCCCTGAAAACCCCATTGATGAAGATACATTCCCCCAAGACGGGCAGAAAGGCAGTTTCATCGCGGTGAGCGCTCTGCTCAAGGCCATTGCATACTTCTTCGTCGCAGCCTGGCCAGGCCTGACTCCAGCGCCCCTAAAGGCATATCGCGTTTGCGAGGCGCTCTTTGACATCATACTGGATGCGATCGCGCCAACCCTATCCTTGAACGTTGAAAGGCACATCGTGCCAGTAAACGGTGAAGATGTCAAAGTGTACGCGTTATTACCGACAGGGACTGAGATCACTGTGCCTGGAGTTCTTGTTACAAATGGCCTTGAAGGCACCAATGTTGAAACCATGGTTACTGCGCTGCGCACGAAAGCGGTACTGTCTAGCGCTTGGTTTTTCATGGGGATGCCCGGGACATACGCGTCTAAGCAACCAATGACCAAGTCTTCGTCAGAGTTGATTTACGGAGAGGTATTGACCTTTATGGCGTCACATAAACAGGTTGACGGATCGCGTCTCGGCATGTTGGGTATTAGCTTTGGGGGAAACTGCGCCACGCGGATGGCCATGGTAGATAAGCGTCTTAAGGCAGTGGTCCTCAACGGGGCACCGTTAGGTCGGTCACTGTGCTTGTCGGGATCATTTGGAATGCCCGAAGTTGTCGTCCGAGCACTATTCTCCGTTGCGGGGGCGAAGACACTGCTAGACCTCAAAAGCAGACTTGATGCCCTTGTTCCCACCCGGGAAGGTATTGAAAAGATTCAGTTTCATGTTTTCGCGATCAATGGTGAGAAAGATACGTTGATTTCAACGCAGGACACGACCAATCTTGCTACTTGGGCTCCCTATTCTGAGCTTCTTTTATACCCGGATGACGACCACTGCGCGATGGGGAATATACAGGAGTGGCTAGAATACGGTTCTTGTTAGCTAGAAGAAAATCTATGAACCATGAATTATGCTGTTTGCTTGGACTCCAGGGTAGTCTGGCCAACTATTGGTACTGGGGTCTATAAATAGCACGAGGCGTTGTAGAGTGGCTGGGCATTGGCAGGCAAATGCAGATTGAAGATCAGGCAGACTCTGTATAATTGGTTATGAGTAGCCAATAGAAGTGTTTAGAAATTGTTAATGTACTGCGACTGTGGGTGCCTTATGCGCTTAGTCACCTATCATTTCAGCCCAATTAGGAAAAGTTAGCGGTGCCTAAAACCGTTGTGCGTTGTAGTGCTTACGCTGCTGCCTCGAAGGATTTCAGACTGGTGACAGAATCATTGCCTAGAAGATGCCGATCCCTCCATGTCTCTTCTGGTCTGATAAAGAAGAGAGAGAGAGCGTACAGGTGGTGAAAGATGACACGCATGCCACAGCCATTCTTCCCTCATGCTAATACATTTCATCAAGGCAGTGCACTTGAAGGCCATTTTCAGTATAAGTATCCCTGTATGCCCAATCTTCTAAATACTAATCCTGCAATCTGTATCTCATCGCAGCACATAACTATTACACCACTGAATTCAAATAGAGCCCAACATGACAGCCATCAACTCAGCGGCAGTCTTCCACCCGAGCAGGGATTTCCTGCTCTTCTCAGCAGCCGTTGGTCTCCCCCTCAACTTCGTCCGCTTCTGCATCATGGTCCGACCCGTTGCCTTGTTCACCTTTATCCTCCTCATCTTCTCCGCCATCTTCGGCTTCACCATGAGACGCCTCCATCGTCAAGGCGCGCACCTCAAGGCAACGTTTGCCACGCCCATTACCGACCCGTTGAACTGTCTCATTGCCGATGTATTGATGGGTATCCTGTCGCTCTTGACCCTCAGCTTCACGTGGACGCACAACAGGTGGCAGGATACTGGAGAGACTTTCCTGGTAGCTTATTCGTCGACACCGTTGATGTTTAACATGTTTCTTCATTTTTATCTGGCGCTGCTTGTGTTGTTGAGGACAAGCAAGATGAAGGACATTGTGAGGGAACTCGTGGGGGATTTGGTGTCGAGCTCGCCTCAGCCTTGCCCGCACTGTCATGGTCGACCGGAATTTCACGATGATCATGATGAAGAGCAGCCGCTGGTGACGCCTCCTGCTGGAGATCATGAGGACACGCATCAGGGCGGGGCTGGTCCTTCGACCGTCTGGAGCCGATAGATGCCGCTAAATCGATTTGCTTGGCATGGCAAATTCCTTTCAGGATTACTGCCAAGAATATCTATAGCCAGCACCGCGTATGGACAACCTTTTGCTCTTCACTACTGGCTAGGACGATTAGGAGATTGGAAAAGTGGTCTCATGATTTCTATATAGCCTCATCGATAATGCCAAACAAACCATTAGTATACCCAATTGACCTCGTTCTCATTCGTTAACGGAACTGAGGATATTGAAGCTCACATTTTCGTCTCTGCCTGATCCAAGACCTGCTGTTAGTCTGATGTATGTGTATTAGCTGAGAGAGTGAAGAAGATTCAAGTGACAACAAAGTTGAGAACGCTCATAATATTCCAGGTCATTGACTAATTTGCAGGCAGTTGCTCAGCAGTTGTCACCCATCCATATATCGACCAATTCTTCTCCTCATTCCTCCATTCCTTAACCCACGTATACCCAGCCTTTTCCAAAACGCGCTTACTGCCCACATTCTCCTTTATCGTCTCTGCAGCGCATCGCTCCGTAATAGTACCATTCACACTGGCAACTATCTCATCCTCACTCAATGTCGCTCTATCCACAGCGATCGAACTCTCAACTCGAGGAAGTTCCCACCAAATCTTCATAAACGCAACGAGAAACTCAGTGGCGTAGCCCTTCCCCCAAGCCTCCTTGCGGAATGCGTATCCAATCGCCGGCCAGCCTAGTTCACACTCTCGTCTATAGGTGCCACCAGCTCCGATGACTTCGCCAGTCTCAATGAGACTGATGACATAATAGAGATTGGTTTCGTCATGCGGCGGTAGCCTTTGTGCAGCCCATTTCTGCGTTTCCTCAAGATCCTTGTCTGGGGCGCCTTGCGCTGTCCACATCATGACCTCTTTCTGTGCGCGCATGGGAAAAAGGTCTTTTGCAGCATCCTCATAGAATGGCCTGAGAACAAGACGTTTGGTTCTTACAGTCGGGCGTTCCTCCAATGGTGGGTATGGTAGTTTCGTAAGAGTGGTGTTGATCTGTATGAACCCTGGTTTCGCTGGTTGATTTACTGTCATCTTGACAAGACTTCGCGACTGAAGTACACCACGCAACGCTGAGAGCTTAAATGACAGAGGCCGGGTTGAGGCAAGACTAAACATAGTCAGAAAGCAAAACCTCAAGGGAGGCGCGGTACCTTGTACGCTTTTAAGCTTTTAAGCATTAGAAAGTCAGAGCTCAAGCAACTACTGTCTTTATTGGCTATTTCTTTGCTAAACTTGACTCATTACCAATATCGCGCAGGAAGACTCACAGCATTTAAGTTAGCCGACATCGGCGCGTTCGGCTCGGCGGTCAAGGGTCTAGCTAAACCAAAGGTAGCAGGTTTGAAAGCCGCTAGCGCCTCGTGATCCACTCCAGTATCACAAGAAAGGTTATATTCGCGCGAGAGAAGTAACAGATGAAGTGGATATTGAACGTTTAGCTGAAGATATACAGGGTGAGCTGAACAACACTCAAATAATCCAGAAAGTCTGTTTCTCCTTGCTAGTAACTTCACCATCCATGACACTATCGCAGTATGCCTCACCGATATAAGAAAACACACCAAGTTCACCCGTCTCTTTTACCGAATGGAGTATGAAGGGAATTCGCCCACCGCAAAAGACGGCAATGACATCACCGGATTTGGTATCCAGAGGGCCCATACCAAGATATCCCATGTTTGTCAGAAATGGCCTCTTTCCTTGCATCTTTCTCATACTCTCACGATAGTTATGCTTGGTATCTGCGCCTCGATGTTTCTCCTCCCATTGCAGGTACCTCTCTGAAATATCTTCTCCTGTAGCTGCCAGTCTGGTCATGTCGTCGAAAAGCTTGAGTTCTTGCAGGAACTGCTCGTGGAACCTTGCTACCTCCGCTTTCGCTCTTTGCTGGTCCCCTTCCCAGGTCCAGTAGATGTCTCCAATAGGCACACGCCACCGAGCCTCTTCTCTTCGAAGTTGGGTTCCTTCACTGTGGGTTTTCTCCATGGACCTCTGCCATAGCTCGTCTATCTGGGCCATATAGCCAAGGTATCTCTCATAATCCCAACTCATGTCCGTCCATCCACCACCTTCGGCAACTTCCTCGATCACATCAACAGTATAGCCTCGAAGTCCCAGAATATCCGGGTTGTCATTCGGGTGTTGGACGACCTCAAAAACGCTATCCTGACCTGCCGCGGCAAATAGGTGCTTATCTATGCGCTCGTTGATGGTATAGAACGAACGGCTTAGGTTGGATCGCCAATCAGGAACCCACGACGGTAGGTGTGAAAGCTCATCAAGTTTCGGAAACTGAGAGTAGCACAGCAGGTCCACACGACCACTCTTCTCAATCAACGTGCGTGCCGTCTGCGTCAAGATACGTTCGGTGCTTTCTTCATAGTCCGGCTCTATGCCAAGCTTCTCTGCGTCCGCAGCGAGGCCAAGAAGGGCAAAGATGCGGTCACAATGCACTGTCGCATTTGTCTCAAGCTCAACGAATAATCTGCGCAACAACATGTACAGCTCGTCGTCTTTATGCTTCTGATGACGTGAACGACAGGCAAACAGCCGTGCTGTTGGTTCAGAAGACACTTCGGACAGTCGCTCCAGAGGCATCTCAGGCGGTTGAAGCTGCTCGTAGTCGCCTTGGGGCATGTTGCCTATCGCGGTTTGAAGCAGTAGTACCCCCAGTTTGACGAAATCCACTGGTATCGTCTTGGAACCGCACACGAAGATGGTATCGGGACACAAACAAAACTCCTGGATGATCCAGACTCGTAAAAAGTACGGTCTCTCGAACCACTTCTTCAGGGCCATTTCCTTTAGCAAAGGAGCAAAGGCCTCAACGGTACTAGCTAATAAACTTTGGAAGCGCAAAGCAGTCTCATCAGAAGGGTCCTTGCTTCTTCCCAATGCTGATATGAGGTAGTAACTCTGCGGGTTCATGTAGCTCTCCAGTCCAAAGTCTCGAGCTTTTTGGCCAATGACTTGCCATGCTTCCATCAATTCCTCTGAGCCATCTTGAGCTGGACCAAGCCATACTAGCACTTGTGTCGCAGACGAGTAGATGCTCCCCATCATGGCGACCTGCTGACCTTTTTCTTTATTGTCTGCCTGGTTGATACAGATCTGGTCAATCCATAGCGTTATCACCGCATCCGGCTTGCGGAAATGTCGCAGTGCTGTTTCCAGTGACTTAGTGATGGCGATGCTAGCCCCGCTATCTTGATCTACGCTGGGCACGCAAATCGATTGAGTTTTGTCGCCTAAGCCCCAAACATATGAAAGAGCAGTATACGGTGATGGGTTCTCGACGGAGGTTGAGTACAGACGGCCGATTAGACGGCTATCTACCAAACCCTGTGAGGGGTAGAGATCTAGCAGCCGGATCTCGGTTGATGCCGTCCGCAGTCCTACCGAGCCATAATCGAAAGCCTGGAATTGACTCATCATCAATTGGATTGAGTTTGATAGATCATCAAGATCAGCACAGATGTTGAGGCGGGGTACTGACCTCACAGCACAGCAAACGTCAATAGCGCCAACGCCACGCTGACAAGCTGAGACAGAGAAACCTACCGCCCACCCACTCGCAGCCAATTGATATCGCAGTCGAGTTACACGTCTCGCAAAGCGCCGCCTAACAAATCGATCTCCTGCCAGCGTCATTTTGTTGAAATATTGCGGTTTTTCGTGGATAGGTTTGATAGGGTAGCATAGCGGCGCTAAATCTTGAAAGGGCTTGCGATCAGCAAAAGATTCCAGCTGAAGCTGAGACATACATCAGCTAGCTTATATAGTCGTAGCTTTCCTGTTGATCTGACAATTCAAGTGCAATTGATCCTCGTCTCTTCTCTGACAGAAAGAAGTCTGGTTAATCACCTTGGCTGCAGAATAGTCAGCTTGACCTACGTCAGCGAAAGACACGGGACAGACACAATTTGCCTATAAATTCGCTCTCCAGACTTTGTCTTCCAACTTTTCTCCCTCATTTCTCACCACTATACATTCCTCCTTCTAAGAAATTCAGTACAGAACATCATCACTCGTATCACAATGGCAGACCCAGCCCAGCAAGCTCGCATCCAGAACGCCAAAGAACAACTCAAGGCTGCGTATAGCTACGCAGTCAGCGCCAAAGAAAGTGCCGAGTCCGATTTCAAGCAAGCGCAAGATGCTGGTATCGCTGATGGCCTGGACTTCAAGAACTGGGCTGTTCAAAATGTAAGTCTCCACAAGCCTTCTTCTTAGGGGACATGTCACTGACCAGAAAACAGGCGCCTGCCTACCTCGCAGCTCTACAACAGTACCAAGCCGCAAAGGCTGGATACGACGCGGCACTTCAAAACGGCGACAACGAAGCTTTCATTGCTTGGGATAAGAAGTATAAAGAGGCATTTTTGGCGAATCCTGCAAAGCCCGATTACGATGCTCTTGTTGAGCCTTGATCCATAGGATAGATACAGCAATGTCATGGTGCTATTCCGGATAGCAAGTAACCCGCGTGAAATCGCTGTTTGAATGCCTGTATACTACGGATACATGAATATTGTCAAGAAACACTCTAATAGTTAAATTTCTATCAATATTTAGGAAGTTTTGTAGGCAGAAGCTTATGTTGTGAAGAAAGATATCCTATCTAATTCATTTGTGTTCGCAGTCTAAAGGTTCACCCTACTGGCAATTAATCAGCTAACTGCCCGTCCCATCCCCGCTATGTTAACCGCTATGTGGGTTTCGGCTAGTTGGAAGTTGGTGACTTGCCTTTAAGATTACACCTAACATCAGCCTAGATTTGCTATCTCAATGTCAGCCGTCATGGCCGATATTATACTTCTGCATTATACCAGAGATTTCACTAAGTCATTTCAACTACTATCAATTCATCATCCTTCAGCCACGATAAATCTCAGATACTGAACTCCTCAGAACATCATCTATCTCCAGATTCATCTTTTCTGCGAGATCCAACCAGCGCTTCTCATCTCCAGGGTGCCACGTAGAAAGGCCCCTCTGCTGGAGAAGCTGCAGAAAGACCTCACGCGGAGTTTTTGAATAGTCGACTTTCAAGCTCCCTGTCGCTGTCCTATAATCCTCCGATATATCCAGAAGAGCGTAGATGATGTCCTGTTCCCTGGTGCACTGGAAGTCACCACGGAGGCAGACCCATATCCACCGGCGCAAATTATTAAAAGTAGTGGAGCGGAACAACCGAGCCATTCGATGGTGGTTCGCGGGGTTATGCTTGAATTCATCGCTGTACGGGCTGGTCGAACCGTTCAGAGCTGCCAACGATTCCTCAAACACTTCGTCGGGAAGAGACCTGTTGCCGCACCATACGACGTAGCTCTTCGCAAGATAAAGCTCTTGTATGATCCAGACTCGGCGCCAGTATCTTCTGTGACAAAGCGAAAACAGGGCTTTTAACTCGCGTGAGTTTTTGCTAAACGATGGGAGATTGGCCTCGAGCGAGTTGGCGTCTGACATCAAATCCATAGCAAGATCGCTATCGTCTTTGGCTGGGCCGAGCCATGAGATGACACTGACTGCTTTAGTAAACGTCTCGCCCATCATAGCAACTTGCTGGCTTTTGTCCCAAACATCCGACTGGTTAATACAAACAGCATCAACCCATAGCTGCAGGTTTTCAGTTGGCTGTCTTATGGTCTTCAGGGCATCGAAGAGGTTTGTGCGAATTTGAACCTTGCGATCGTTGACTGTAATGAAGGGATCGTTCTTGCTTTCATTACCCCATTCATATGACAGAGCATGGTATTCTGCATCATCGCGTGCCACAGGCCGGAGGGTGCATACAATCGGATCATCACCTATTCCTTGCTTGAGAATAAGTATACGGATCTCTGTCGTTGGGGCGAGGGAGCTGTAGTTGATATTCAGAGACTTCTCAGCCATTATTGCCGATAATCAGAGCTTTACAATGCAGCAAGCCGTGAGCAAGATATGCGCCATCAAAGAGGCGGGGGTAGCAAGAATGAGGCTGAATTGATGCCTGGAAATGCATTGGTGCCTAATACTGCAGTAAGCACGAGCTGGTCTTGCTTTGCTGGCTGGAGGTACCTTAGCTGAAGTCAGGCAATCCTGCACAGCTGGCATGCTCAGGAAATGCCCATAATGAATTCTGGCCAACAGGCTACTCCTTCAGTAAGTGCCCAAGTCTGATTTGGCGATATTGCGAATTTCACAGGCATCCTGCACTGCTTCAACTAGTCGTTGTAATAAGTGCAGCCGTGAATTTCTCTGCAATAAGTTGCATCAAATTCTATCCCAAGTGACCATGCGCAGGATTACCTCTTGCCTTCATCCTCAGAGCCTCATTCATCTCATTACTAGGAACGATATTCTGCAACTACTCGATCAACTGCATCTTGAACACGAAATTGACGATATCCACCAAGAAGAGCCTCCTCCTCAGCATCAGGCTCATAAACTTTGATCTTACGCCCTGCCCAAAGAGCTGAATCCGGCATCAGAGGATGTTCCTGGTCCGAGGCCGACACAGGAACATTGTTACCCACAGCAGAGAAAACGAGGCTGAAAAACTCCGCAAATGTCATGTTCTCGCCTCCGATAAGAATGGTTGTGCCAGACACAGAGTCGCTCTTCTCCAGCGCGGCAACAGCCGCTGTCGCCAGAGCTTGGGTAGAAACAAAGTTGGAGTTCCCATTGATCACAGAAGGTCCCATACCAAGCTTGCCCTCGGCGAATTGGACGTAGGCGGTGAAGATGGGGGAGTGCATGCCTGGTACGGTTCCAACGACCCATGGTGCATCCAGGCTGCAAGCGTGGAATCCCGGCCTTGATAGTGAAGCAATGCCCTCAGCAGCCATCTTTCGTGACCGAATGTAGGGCGTCTTTTCAATCAGTTCGGGTGCAATATGCCAATAGAAGCTGCCGATATGCACAAATCTCTCAATCCCAGCGTCGCGGGCTAGTCGAGCAAACTCGATTGCACTCTCGGCCGACTGTAGGTAGTACTCATCCGCCGAGGTGTTCTCAGGCACGTGTCGCATGTCGGCGCCAGCTGAGAATACGATGCTGTCAAAGGCTGAGAGCATTTCTGAAGAGTATCCGCCAGCAATGTAATCGACTTTGATGAAGGGCAGATCCTCTAGGACGGGGACGCCTCTGACTGACTTGCGACCACCGATGGTCACGGCGTAGCCGCGGGAATGAGCCTCTAGCGCGATGTACCCGCCAATCGTTCCCGTTCCGCCAACAATGAGGATGTTCTTTGGTTGAGCCATCTCTGGAGGTGTCGGTGAGGTAAACTGATCATTGTATTGTGCTAATATCGATTATTGTTGATACTTGCAATGCTGTTTTATGTATTCTTTTCGCACGACCCCGAACTGTGGGTCAATATTTAGTTACGCCGCGCGATGCGCGGAGTCCACGGGCTTTTCTTGCTTAGAAATCTCATTCTGATGAATTCGTCCGTGAACCCGGACGAAGTCATAGCTTTTCAACAGGGTACATGGGTCTTCGATAAGCCTAGAAGCCATGGCCGAAGAAGGTTTCATCTAGGTTGTCCAAGTCAAAATCTCCGACAGCGTTTGGGTCCGTGATTTGTGAGCCCAGCCATGACCAGGTATCTGGTAACGGGCCTGGCGGTAATGAATGGGCTGTATTTGACGCGTCTGCGACAATATTTGTCAAAGGGACCTGATGCTCCAGAAAAGCTTCTGCAATCCGACAGAGGGCTTTGCAGAGTTTGAATAACTTCTGTGAGAATTGGAGATCCAGTCCGATATTTTCAAGCGTGTGTAATACGTCCTGAAGAAGCTTGAGATCATCGAAGTCCAGGTTGGCAACGCAATGGAGAAATATGGCCACATACGGCGTGAAAGACGTGGCATGGAGAACCCTGCGTATGTTTAGCAGTCAAGGCCTTGCAGGTGAAACGAAAGCAACTGACCAGATCGCATAGATCGCTGATGCCTTGTGGCCCGAAGCAGTCAGCTGAGGGTAGTGTGTAAGATGCGCTCGCAGCATTCCGTGTGCTGCTTCATAGCATGCCTCTGATATATCTCTTGCAGACTCCGTATAGTTGACGTTCCAGTGTATGAGGGTTAGCAAAGAGTGATACATGATGTCGACTGGAGAGAAGGTCATGTCAAACTGATCTCTACCGTAGGCAGCGGAGCTATCTATCTGAGCCCAGTCGCTATACCATCGACGGAGATCTGAATCAAGTTTATTGGTTTCTACCAATCTTTCTTCCATGCCGCGTGCCTTTGCCAGAGGCGAGTAGAGCCTCTCGTAGATTTGACCTTGTATTCGACTCATTTCAATCAATGAGGTTAAAGCCAAATCCCAAGGGGCTTGTTTGATATCGCTAGATATCGCGCATGGCTTTGCATCAACGTCCCAACCTTGAATGGTGGGTGCTCGTCCTAAGCGTTGCGAAAGGTTTCTGTCTGCCATGTAGATGTGCCAGAAGGTTCTTCGTGCTGTCTCGGCCTTGGGGCTCGGAAGCTGCAAAAGTCTCTTTTCTCGATGGTAACCTAGAGTCAGACAGTGTCCAGCAGCAGCTGTTGTCAGGCTCCATTGAAGAGGTAATGTCCCCATGCTTGACACTAGTACAACCTAACCTCAAGTCAGAGACTACAACTGTTTGGATGTATTGTTTTCCTTTACCGCAAGGAACAGGATATGAACGTGCTCTTCTGTGGCAATAGACATGACTTGGTAAGTTTCAACACCTTCCCAGAAGTTCTTTTCACAAAGGTCTTGCAAGCGACTCAAGACTCCAGGTTCTATATTTGGTCTGTCTTCAGTTCCTATCTCTCTCAGGATGAGGCTGACAGTTCCGTTGAATGAAGTCTTCTCTGTTAGTGTCAACGGTTCTGTGTTGAAATATGTGGACCTGCACAGATGGCGAAAGCTTTCGAGGTTTTGAACGCCCCAGAAATTAAAGAGGGCGAGGTTCGTGTCTAAAAAGCCGCATCAACGTCATTGCATCGTAAAAAGGATTGAATGCCCACTGCTTACGTCTCTCGTTAGCCATCAACTGTAGCAGCTGCATAACAGATGTTGGTGGCGGAATCTTAACATCAGGCACATGTGCTTGTTCAAGCTGGCCTGATTTTACGTTACCCTTGCCTAGCCCACTGGTCTCTTGATCTTGGAGCGCATCCTTGAGATTAGCCAGTTCTTGGACAAATGTAGGCGATTGCTGTGCAGCTGATGACTTTAGCTCTTCGACCTGGCTTGCATGTAAAGCCTGGGTTTTGAATGATGTTTCTCCTTCTACAAGAGGTGGTCGTTTTACGAACGTCCTATCCAAGAGGGTACTAATACTGGGAAGTTCTGATGAAGAATGTCGATTCTGTTCATTCGCATTCAACTGATGCCCCATAGCACTCCGAACCGTACTTTCCAGGGCTTTTACCCGTTCAGCCAGCGCTGCATGTTCTTCTAAACTGTAAGATCATGAGTCACGGGGATACAAGGGGGGTCCTGAACTGTAGGCACTGACCTAGGGGCTTTTGGGATGTTATTGGGTCGTGACGAAGTTGTGTCAAGAGGACAAACCAGGTTGGCTGTGACACAGTTCGAGCATGGTGCAGTACGGCTGCAGCGAATCTATAGATCATGATTCAGCTCTGGCTCCAGGATGAGTCTCCTGATTCTTTCCTGGGAGTGTATAAACCTTTCGCAGGCGGCAATTAGCGCACTAAGCAGCAAAGTTAGTTAGGTAAAGATAGATTCGGCATGGTGTGGTCTCAATCACTAACAGCTCTTTGCCTGATGCTGTTTTTCGGGCCGTTGTTCCTTTCCATGATCGATCAATATGTATCTGTAGAGAAAAAAAAGAATTGAGGTTGTTATAAAGCTCCAATTTAAGCGTAAGCTAAGGCGGTGTGATTAGTCATCTTGCCCTCAACAGAATGGGCTCTCATCAAGATGGCGACAATATTTGGTTCTATTACATGCCCCGAATGTATCTACAGTTGAAAAGGACTTATTGCAGTTGTTCTCCAGGCTGATCATTGAACGAGTCAAAGTCCAGGCTATCCGCCCAAAGCCATAGCTGACTTGCATCCACTAGCCCCGAATCCACGAGGGCGGACATGTCGCCGTCCCAATTGAATGTGCCCACATTCCCTTGATCCCCATCTGTCTCGTTGTTACTAGAGACAGCGGTCTGTGGCAGTATGTTTTCTGCTGTAGTCGGCGTAGGAATATGCTGCCTAAAGACTATCATCACATCGTTAGCTCACTCTCCACATTATCTATCTGTGTATTGGAAGAGCAACACTCTACTTACCTTCTTGAATCGGCTCCAAACCTCGCTCGACTCTAGACTCGCTTGGACCAGTTATAGTCGTACTTGGTGTGGGTGCTATTGTTCGGCTTGCTGCCGAGGAGCTTCGGTTAGATGATACTGTACCCCTATTGGTAGGAGCGGTATGGGGGCCTGGATAACTCGTTCTTCCGGTGATTAAATCCGTCTCCTGCCGCAGTATAACCTCGACAAGACCATCAATGATACCCAGACTCTGTTCTGAGATAAGCTGGCCGCTATAAAGACCAGCTGTCGTCTCTCGACACATGCGCGTGATATGCATGACACCTGTTTTTGCTCGCGAACCCATTTCCGTGAGAGGCTGCGACAGGCATATAGCGCAAAGAACAACTCCAGCTGTAAACATGGTCATGCCAACATGTACGTCGGCATGAGTTCTTCTGCAAGCGTCTAGAATCTGGGGATGTTGGGACAGTTCAGATGTATCCATGGCTGAGGTGAAGATCTGCTGCAGAGAGGTGCTGTTTTTTGGTGACATAGACATGTCGTCGATGTTGCTGAAGACGGCTGTGCGATGCAGAATAATCTGTAGGTTGTCGTAGGTGAGCTGTAGACTAAGGGCGTGGATCTCAGTTGGTTTAACTACACTTCGGTCCATGGACTGCGCTTGGCCGCTGAGAGTTAGGACGTTGGGCAGCTCGTGGCGCCACTGTAGCATACGTTGGTGTATTGTTTCAATCGACTCACACCTACTACTTTGTCTCTTCCGCCCCAGGAATGCACCCATAATTCTATAGAGGCGAAACTTGTGTTGGTGATAGAGGATCAGGGGTTTAGCAGGGACATGCGTTTGGCCATCGATGTCAATATCGGAGATCATCTCGACTTGGCAGTCAGAGTCGTCAATAATACAGGGGCGCCCGAACGCAACGGCGGCATATCTATTGATGAAAGCCCTAGTTAGCGTACATACCTATAGACATGAAAAAATCGTGTTTCTAGGGCCTTGCTTACTTGTCAAAGACTTCCAATGTCCACCAAGTGCGTCGCTTAACTTCTCGCGCTAGCTGAGACGCCTCTTTCCAGAAGCTCTCACGGTGTAAACCAATGACCTGGGCGATTTTGACTCCCATGCCACAAATACCTAGTCCGGTTGTCGGCCGCGTGTAAAATATGAAGCTCCCAAGCAAGATACATATTTGAACAGTCTCTACAGTCTGGCATCCAACAATCTGCAAGAACTTTGTCTCGATAACAGTAATAAGATCCCGGGAAAGTTGCCGGTATTGAGGACTCATCTGATTATCAGGATCCTTGAGTGCTGCGTAATGTGCTCCTAGTGCTACTACGAGGAGCCATGTCCAATAGAATGTTGTATCTTGGTATTTGATCTGGGTTTGTTGCAACATCTCTGCGTATCTACGGCGAAAGGTCTCTTCGTGGAATACCATCATGAACCAGTTCACGGAACAGAAGAAGCTGTCGACCAAGTGTTCCACGTCATGGTCCGCAGGTAGTTCCACGCCTACTACGTTACGCCAATGCTTGGCAGAGAGCGTGGTGTTGGCATTGGGGAGCTTCGTTCCGCCGGGCAGTGAAGAGGTATCATGGCGCAAGTCCTGGTTTGAGCCATTCCCGCGTATCATCTGGCATTATCGTACAGGTCTTAGCTCGCGCTCTAGTGTATGGAAATTTTGCTCTGGACCTACGAGAGTACTTAGGTCAACGATACTAGACTCCGGGAGTATAGGTGAGCCTGAAGCCCCAACATATCTACTCCTGTAGTTAGTCTGGTCAGATGAGGATAACGTGATGTCCCCTGATGCCAGGTCGCGAGGTATACACTGAGCACCCGCGCGGATACAGTGTACGCAAGGTCTCTCTGAATCGCACTGCGAATTGGTCAGCGAAAGAAGTGACGAGATTGTGGGTCATAGAGGATACGAACCCCGAGCTTGCGCTTTCGACAGCGTTCGCAAGCCGAAGAGACTTTTTGTCGCTTCCTTAGAGATGCAGACATCGTGGGATCTTGTGTCAAAGGACTGACTTGGACGTGATGGTTCCGACAGAAGAGCTTAGTCGGATGCTCAATGTGGTGAAGGGTCCGTCGGTGGCTCTATACCCCTCATTTCCCCCACAGTGGCCGGGCGGTGACGGAGCTCACTATGCCGCTTATGTACGGTACGACACAGCTATAGCTGAAACGAAGCACAAACGCAGTGGATTAACTCAAGATGGATTTGGACAGTGAATGCAGTAAATTATGGAAGAGGAAGAATGCCTTCTCATATACCTTGATTAGCTGTCTTCAGTATTTTCTTACGATTTGGAAGAGAGCATGGGTACTGATCTAACAACTAAACATCAAACAGTCACATGCAAACCACTTAACTTTCCCACTAAGTTCCAAGTTAGTTGTAATCAGCGGAGCAAAAGTCATAGGAAATGAAACTGGTATGGTAACGGGCGTGGCAGTAACCTCATTTACAACTTGTGTTAGAACCTAACTAGGTAGCCCTTCCTACAATAAGCGCACTTTTTCTTCGGCTGATTCGAGACCCTATTTGTTGACCTCCTCCAGCAGCGTCTTGGCGGCCAGCTTGCCCAAGTTATTCGAAGCTAGCGGCGAATCGCCCGTCAACAGCAGACGGTCCCTATGACATTCACCAGAAATAGTCTTGTTGATCGGCGTGACCCCGAGCTTCTTCAGTCGCTCACCAACCAGCCATTCCATCTTGCCAGGGATATAGCCAATGCCGATATTAGCACCCTGGTCCAGCGAGTCGGGGAAGACATCGACGCTGTAACCCTCGTAAATAAACTTGGAGCCCTCAGGCTTGCCAACATCCGCGGCGAGAATACTAGCAGGCCCGTGGCAAAGCGTGATAAAAAAGCGATCATTGGCGTGAGCCCAGCGGAGTACGTCACCGACTGTCTTGCTAAAAGGTATGCCGTTGAGAGCGCCGTGACCACCGGGAATAAAGACTGCCAGGTAAGGAGTATCTTGATTAAACCCCTTGCCGTCTTTACCATTCCAGACCTCAGACAAGTTAAGCGGGCTGCGAAGCTTCTGCTTGTACTTGTCGTAAATTGACTTCACAGCCTCATCCTCCTTAGGAAAAGCCCACATCTCAAGCTTGACTGGATCTCCCGAGAGAGTAGCCACATCGATGTCGAAGCCAGCAGCATCAAGATGATACATAGGCAGAAGCATCTCGACTGGGTGGTTACCAGTGGAAAAGAACTTGCCGTCTGCCATCTTGAGATAGCGCTCCTGGGTGCCGATCATCAGAATCTTCCACTTGCCGCCGGTGTATTTGTTGGGATAGTCGGCGCCGTCAAAGTCTGTTTTGGCGGTAACATACTGCGTGAGGGAGAAAGGTGAGGGGAAGTAGGCGTCATCTTCCGCTGTGTCACGGACGGGAGTCTTATCGTCTTGTTTGGACATTGTGATGAGTTGTAGAGCCAGGTGTTTGAAGAATTGGTGTAAATAGTGGATGAGATGACTGAGATGAGTTGAAGGCGTAAACTTAATAGTTGTTGCGAAACAGTTCGGAACGGTTGGAAAGTGTCTTCTTATAGCTGTTGAAGCTCTACGTACGTGGCGGGCTCCAAGGTGAGGAGTACTGCATATTGCTGAACGATAAGGTTTGACTCAATCGTTAGCTACCTTGTCTAGTCCCTGGATGGGAGCTGCGGATAGATCACTATTGGCTAGACATGCTTACCAACTCCGTCGGAGATACCATTAGCGTTCCGACGGAACCAGGGGTGTCAGACGGAGGAGTACACTAGCCAATCAATCATCTAGGCTCTATGCCGTGTCTTAGTGCCCCCGCAACAACGCGAAACCGAACTCTCGACGGAACTTCCCTCATTACGTCAATGGTTTTCGGCATATAATACATCTTCAAGCCCCTCAATAAGCCATCTGAGCTTCCTTTCAGAGTTCACAAGACGACATAGCTGACAAGTAACGCCTTAGATATGACTACTGATTACAAGTTTGAAGGATGGATGGGCGAGGATGAACGATCAGCGGAAGGGAATATGGTTTGGCAAGAGTACGAGCCGAAGAAGTGGGAGGAGACTGACGTTGATATCCGCATCACCCATTGTGGTATTTGCGGCTCTGACATTCACGTCCTCCGTTCTGGCTGGGTAAGTTTAAACGAAGGTTATTGTTACATGAGACACCACTGATCAATGACTTTCTACTATAGCGTCAAGCTCCATACCCGGTCGTTGTAGGCCATGAGATCGTCGGCGTTGCTGTTCGGGTTGGCAGCCAAAGCTGAAGGCGGCATCAAAGTCGGCGACATCGTCGGTGTTGGTGCTCAATCCGACGCTTGCCTCAATCGCAAGTTGGGCGATGACAACAAGGAGCGCCCTGGCTGCAATGAGTGCGCCTCTGGAGAAGAGAATTACTGCGCCCGCATGGCCCCAACGTACGGCTCAAATTTCCTATCCACAGGTGATAAGACACAGGGTGGATATGCTCGTTATCACCGTTGTCCTTCGCACTTTGTCTTCCGCATCCCCGAGGGTGTTGCACCAGAGCACGCAGCGCCGCTTCTTTGTGGTGGCGTAACTGTCTATTCCCCTCTTAAGCAATTTGGTGCCGGGCCTGGTAAGAAGGTCGGTATCGTCGGCGTTGGAGGTTTAGGTCACTTTGCTGTTCTCTTTGCTCGTGCGCTTGGGGCCGATGAGGTTGTAGGTATCTCCCGTAGAGAGAGCAAGAGGCAGGAAGCCATGGATCTTGGATGCACAGATTATATCGCAACGGCGGATGAGGAGGGATGGGAAACGAAGAATTCTCGGAGGCTTGACCTCATCATCTCAACTGTCTCGTCTCCCAAGGTATGCTGCCCCTTCCAGATCGGGTCGATTGACCACTAATGGGCTTTACTACAGATGCCTCTTGCTGATTATATCGGCCTCTTACGGCTAGACGGCACTCTCGTCCAAGTCGGGCTTCCTGAAGGCCAACTCCCATTCCGACCTGGCAGCCTCACCGGCGCACGCCGTAGAATCGCTGGCTCAAGCATTGGATCGCCAGCTGAGATCAAAGAGATGCTGCAGCTTGTCGCAGATAAGAAGGTCAAGCCTTGGGTTGAAACGCGTCCTATGTCTGAAGCAAATCAGGCCATTGTTGATTTTGAGGCTGGCAAGCCGCGATTTCGCTATGTTTTAGTTAACTAGAATTTATCTAATTACTCTCTGTAATCACAATAAGGCTGTTGAATAATACTAAATATAATATAAAGTATTTTTTGACGCCGCAGGAAGGAATGTAAAATGGGGATATGCTTGAACTTGAGCCTGTTGATGTCTGTTAGAGGACCTGTTATGTAGTCATTGACTACCGAGACCGGATGACCGTGACCGGGTTGACCGTTGTTGATGGTGATTATGCAGCGGCTTATCTTGTGATAGAAGTTGGGGTTCCTGGCTTATTTTGATGTGGTCTTTTGGGGTTGGAGCCTTGGTGGTGATTGCCTTGACTGGGTGACGATGGAGAGGGCATTTGGCCTTCCAAGGATGGGGAAAATATCTTCTTTATGCTCGTGGATTAAGGCCACTTAGTTAGTTAGATCTTAAGGTTTAAGGCAGTAGCTGTGTAATCTGCTGAGACTTAATATTAAGGTTATTGTGTTTTTTGGCGTAGTATATAACGCCTTATATTGTGTTATGTTAAAAACAAACACCTTATTTTATTATCTTGCTTTAAGGCCTTTGGCTTTACTTTACGCGTTACTAGACTGGCATTTTGACTTTTAAATAAAGTATTTTGAATATTAAATTTAATAAATATATTTACTTTTAAGTTTATAAATACTAATAATAATTATCTACTTTTTATACAGAGTTAATAAGGCTTAGTACTCTTAATATATATAATATATATAACTTAAGCTAGTTAATAATACTATTAAGGCTATTATAAGCATTTATATTAGCTAGCTAGGAGCTTTAGGTGACTATTTTAAGTAAGAGAGAGGGGTCTTATTAAAACTATACTAGGTTCTAAGCAGGATGTTATTTATGTCTAAACCATGAGTCATACTAGCGTGGCGCGTCTAGTATTAAAATGGTACCTTGAGCATCTCCCTGTTCACTCTTATCAATAAGAAATCAATGATTGCGCTCCAATGAGATGTGTGTTGTTAACGGGGAAGTGGGAACGCCCTGGCCAGTTTCCTTTAATGTGGCCTCCAACTATACCCGGAGTTAAGGTTGGCGATAATCTTATGTCCAGGACCGGACAACCAACAAAAGTAACAACCGATGCCAATATCAATGTGTATTAAAGCACCATGGTCTGTAATTATCCTTCAAATATTTCCATTCATATAGCCTTTAACTGCATCTTGCTATTTAACTCCACAATACCGCAAACCTCTTCCCCATCATGACTTCAACTACAGAAACGCTGAATCGATCTGCGGTACTGCCTCACCTAAAGGCTCATCCCATGATCATTACCTCCTCATCAGTTCCTGTTCCAACTGGGAATGAGATACTGATTCGTGTACGAGCCGTTGCTATCAACCCAGCCGACTACGCTATTCAAAAGCTCGGCATTGTCATCAAACCCGAGTTCTACCCTTACACCAACGGTACCGATGTGTCTGGAGAAGTCGTCTCTGTTGGGCCTGATCAGGTGAGGTTTAAGCCTGGAGACCGTGTAGTGGGCCATGCGATGGCATGGCAGAAAGGCGAGAACAAGTATGGGGCCTTCCAAGATTACTCGATCATGGTTGAGCCTATGGTAGCCAAGATCCCATATCACATACCTTTCAAGGAAGCAGCAGTTCTTCCGATGGGTCTCGCAACATCATCTGCTATGCTGTTCAGTCCAACTTTGATGGGCCTAGATCTACCCATGGCTGGAACCGAGATGAACTCCAAGGGGAAAGTCGTGGTAGTTTGGGGAGGTAGCTCAAGTGTTGGGTCGAATGCCATCCAGACGGCGAAAGCAGCTGGATATATCATTGCGGCTACGGCGAGCGAGCATAACCACGGGTTAATGAGAGAGATGAACGTGGACTATGTCTTTGACTACAAGAAAGATGGCATTGTGGAAGAGATTATAAACACTTTGAGCGGCATCGGCGATCTTGCAGGAGTTTATTGTGCTGTATATTCGGATACTGCCATTACGGCTTGTGCAACAATTGCAGACAGACTTCAGGGAAAGAAATGTCTGGGAACTATACTTCCTCCTGGTTTGCCGGTCCCTGGAACGATACCAGACGGCGTGCAAGTTTTAATCAATGACCATGTTCTTCCAGGATCGACCGAGACTGGGAAAAGAATATGGGTTGATTGGCTTCCAGGAGCTCTCGAAGATGGGACCATGAAGTGTATGCCCCATCCTGAGGTTGTTGGCAAAGGGCTTGAGGAAATCCAGGACGCTGTAGATGCGATTGGCAAAGGCGTGAGTGGAAAGAAGCTAGTAGTTGAGCTTTAGAGTATATATAAGGCAAAACGATAGCGTCTAGTGCTAGGATAAACCTTTTTCTATTCATAACCATATTCTGGTTACTTTTTAGCTCACTTCACCTTTTTCGTTCGGCGAAATACAAAGGGCTGTATGCGTATTGGTAGGCGGCCAATCGTTTCAAAGCACTTGACGCCGAGGCAGATTCACTTGTGGCTGTGCATCAACGAGGCGTTAAACAGGGCTGCCATTTTTTCAAGGAGTTCTCAGAAGCCAGGCTGCATCTTGACATTGCATCCCAATAATCGTGCTCCCATTTAATCTCATCACATCACATTCGCGCACAGTTGACTTTAGTGGCCTCGCAAATGGATGTGGACGATCAAGACACGGCACGAGCCTGTAAAAGGATACGCCTGCAATCCCCAGAGCCAGACGTTTATGAGAATTTCGGAGACATTCTCTTGTCAGACTCTGAATTGTTTCCTCAGCTCACGTGCGACAGCGGTTTCTCGGCCAGCATCTTAGAGCCTACAAAAGAAAATAAAGATGAATCTAGACTTGAGATCGTAGGCGAAGCACTGGTCGCAGAGACAATTCGCGATGTCTGCCTCGGAATGGTGAGCTTCAAGGTAATTACTTTAAATGTGCGCTGATTTGGAACAGATACCCTTGAAAGCCACATCGTCATTCTTTAAGAATCGAAAAGAGTCAGAAGCTACAGTCAACCTGCGACAGTGTGGCGCTATCTTGAAGCTCTGTACGGCAGACACGGGTGCATATGCCGGCATCGTCACGGAGGTGTTTCCGTTAGAGTTGCTAGACCGCCCTTCGGTAAAGCTAAGCGCTCTGTTAACTGCCCCAGCAGCTCTTCGCATCATAATGTTCAGCCATATTGAAGAAGCAGCGGAGATTGGAGCTCTCTTATCTAATAATGACCTTTTCCTTCAACATCCGTCATCTCGGGACATCGAATATTTTGAGCTGGAGGCGGAATACTTTAACCCGCATTATCTCGTTACTCCAGGGTCTCGCATGCCACAAATGGAAGACCTTGCTATCGAGTACAACGATAGTACATCAGATCCGTCTCTTACCTTGGACGAGCAGAAGAAAGGACAGTTGATGGGCGTTTTTGACACCGCAGCTGATCTTTCTATTCGACCGACGACCGATCCAAGCCCACGACTACAGACCAGCCTAAAAGAGTAATCGTGATGATTCCCCCATTCTCTCGTTGAAACTAATAAGCTGTAGCTATCAACTCAAAGCTCTTACGGTGATGAGCGAAAAGGAGTGTACCAACGTTGAAAGTCCCCAGAGTCCTTCGCTGTGGGTCGCACGCGATGCATTCACTGGGGGAGACAGGTATGATATCTCAACGTAACCTACAGGGGATGAAAGAATGGAAGTCTAAGAATGAACAGAGAATACCGCCACAGAATAACGGGACATAGGGTCGATGTTCCGCCCGTTTGTGCCGGAGGAATCCTTGCTGATGTCAGAAGACCCTTATACCCCTGCTCTACATAGCATATAGCTGACGTATTTTGCCTTACAGGAAATGGGTCTCGGGAAAACCCTCTGCGTACTGTCCCTCATTTGCTGGTCTCTGGACTTGTTGAGGGACACAGAAGCTCAAGGGAATGGTTCTGAGCCTTCGACAACATTGGTTGTCATACCTAAGAGCAGTACGGTCCGCGACGATGTTGTAACAGAGCTTTCACTAATAGCGAGCAGTGATTCCTGGCTGGCAAGTCCAGATCAAGAACCACATTGTCCCGGGTCAGATCCGTGGTGCCCTTTATCATGGTACTGGTAGACAAAGTCTTGCTAAGCATTTTCGAAACAATGACATTGTCTTGACAACATATCAGACCTTAAGGTCTGAGTGGGCTAACAAGGGTCCATTGTTCACAGAGCAATGGTTCCGCGTTGTTCTAGATGAAGGTCAGTATTCTTATCTCATCACCTCGTTCATGTGGTTAATGAATGCAGCCCATCGTATCGGTAACAGGTCAACTCAAGTATTTCAGGCCGCATGTGAGCTCCGGTCATCGAGGCGCTGGTGTCTCACGGGAACTCCTATTGTGAATTCCATCGATAACTACGGAGCATTACTAGCGTTCGTTCAGATGGAGCCTCTCGTTGCAAAGGCCAGATTCGATCGTTGGATATCCAATCCGATTCGAGATAATGTACAAGAAGGCCTTCGACAGCTCCGGATTCTAGTTGAAGCAACGTGTCTCCGTCGGACGAAATCTAGCATTTCACAAGCACTCCCTCCTCTGACAATCCGCGAAGAAAAGGTTAGCTTGCATCCATATGACCGCGCTCTTTACGATTTCTTCGAAAGTGAAGCTGCCAAAAACGCTGCCGATTCTTCTAACAACTATCCCGACAACCCTTCAGAGACGGGTAGGGAAAAGAAGAATGTTTTATCTCTGATCCACAATCTTCGCCGAATTTGCGATCACGGAGAGGATCTCTTATCAGCTTCGGACACTGAAGCGTGGAGGATGCGGAGAGGTCAAGGTCCAGATTTGCAAACTATACACTACAGTGGTACACAACAACTTGGAACGAATTATAGTGTGGATTCATACTGCAAAGCATCGCCGTCTGCTAAGGTGCAAAGATTGGTACACAAAATTCGATTAGAGCAAACGAACAACTTGGCAGGGCCGGCGACTCCACCGGTGAGAAGGTATTAGTGTCCAGCAAATACATACAAATATCGCTAATGATGATCAGCGTGGTTTTCAGTTACTGGACTAAGATGCTCGATTTTGTCCAAATCGCTCTTTTACAGGCTAGCTTCTTGTGTGAGAGAATTGATGGCCAGTACTCCATCAAGCAAAGAGAGAAGGCGCTGTCTAGATTTGCAAACGACCCTTGCTGTACTGTAATGCTGGCCACTATTGGGAGTGGCGGTGAAGGGTTGGTGTTTGGACGCCTGCAGTAAGCTAATGCTAACACTATAACCAATTTCTAGCATTGATCTAACCTCGGCTAATAATGTGCATCTTCTGGAGCCTCATTGGAACCCCATGGCCGAAGAGCAAGCGATCGCGCGTGTTCATCGACATCGGCCAGCAGCGGCACGTCACTGCCACAAGTTTATCACTCAGACTCGATCGAGGAGGTGAGTCGTATTCATCTACGTCTATTAGTCAAGTCAGTAGCTAGTAAGCATGGTCTAACTGCGTGGAGAAGTATGTTCAAAACATTCAAGTTAAGAAAACACAGCTTATTCAGGATACGTGGAGTGTCAATAACGACTCTAGTGGGAATGGTATGGACAATGAGACTTCAAGCGTATGTAGCCATATACGGAGGCAAATAGACCTCGGACTAACTGTTTTCAGAAGCTTGAGAAATGGCTCGCTCAGAGAAGTGAGATGTAAATGGAGATCCAAATAAGAACTCCGAGCTGCTTGTATGACACAAGATATTTCAATGGTATATTTAATCCATCTCTCAATCACTGTAAGAACCTTCACTTTCATTTTTCTTGTTTCTCTGACGTTCCTCTGTAGTTCTTTCAACTAACTGTTCCCATGTCAGCCCGAGCCACTTTGAGATTTCTCGTGCTCCTTTTTCGTCCCCAATCCTCTTTTTCGCCGTCCGCTTGTTGGGGTCTGCTCCTTGGAGAAGTAGGAACTCCATGAGATCTGCTGCTTGTTTTGTAGTCTTCCTCGATGCGATTTGCAAGGCTGTTAGACTGTTATAGCTGGACTGGATGTCAACTCCACAGCCATGTTGAATGGCATAACGCGCCAAATTGACGGAACAGCTGGAATCGGCAATACTTGGAAGAACTTTATGCCGGTCTCGCGCTTTTATTGTATGCAAAACCTTGTATTCTTCCCAAATCCCCAGCAGCATGCGTTCGCGGCTTGGGATATTGTCAGTGGTGCCTATAGCACCCTGCAACGCGAATGCCTGTGCAACTTCCACGCTGGTACCCGCAATGCCGAAGCCTGAAGCCAGTATTGGCCTCCATAGTTCAAAAAGACCCTCAGACTCCAATGCCATTAGGGTTCCGATTATGTCCTTCACTGCTACTCGAAAGTCGTGCGTATCCCTTAAACGCAAGTCCAGCGTCGCAACCCAGCGTAGCAGAATTTTGGACAAGCTGACACTCTTACTTCGCACTGTCCTCTCGGCTAGATCACTAAACCTTTTCCAGTCCAGATTATCTTTCGTGACAAATGCTCCCGTGAGTAACCCAGAGTCGTTGAACAGTTGTAGGATTGAGTGAGAACCCATTTTGGCAGCGTGGATTGCGACCTCTGTCTGCACTAAACGTTCTAAATTGCGCAAACGAGGTATCAGTGACGTTATAATCTCCAACCGGTTAGTTTCAATCAAATCAAACATAAGAGGTTGGAGTTCTTCGTCTTCAAGCTTTTCATAGGGGGCAGTATTTAACAAACCAGGATCTACAGCATGTGGGTGGCCACTTTTCAGATGGTCATCTCTCATCTTTCGTGAGATAAAGCCCTGGGTCGCAAAGCGGCAGCCTGGGTAGTTGCAGTTCCATGGCTTCTGATGATCCTTTTCGTGAGCTTGGCGGCCTGTCTTCGTTCCAAAGCCGTAACGCCGATAATGACAGCCCAAAAACCCGCATCTGAAGCACCTGGGTCCATAATGGTAAGAAAGTGATTTCAAAATGGAACATTTCTCATCATCGAGGTCATCGAGCCGCTCATGGAGAGCAATTGAAATTTTGGGAACGGAGAGCGGGCTGGTGTGAAACCACTGCTCCGCTATTGATCGGATTAGTCATTATTACCGGATCTCAAGGTCAATGAACTAACGATTATTGAGCTGAAAGTCTGACTTGGACGATGATGTCTGAAATTCAGTACAGCCCTTCAGCATCTCTACCAGAGCAGGCTCCTGATGCTTCAGGCCAAGAATGGCTGGGTGTAGGGAACTTTCTCTTTGGTCAGTCTCAGTGTAATGATCTGATGATCGTGTCTCGAGAAGTATTCTCAGCTGATCAATAAGAGTATCAGGTATGGTTTTTGAGCCAGATAAGGTCAAATACTCGTGGATTAAGTCAAGCCAGAAGCTCGATGAGAAGTGATGCAAGCGATATGCCCCCCAAATAATGTTGGCATCAATTTCATCTTCGGTGAGGTCTGGGTCATGGTGGCCCTGGCACATATACACCACGCAGCGAATAGCCAAGTCAAGCGCCATCTCAGAGAGAGTGATAGAGTTCTGGATCTTGGTGCTGAAGATGTATCTGACTGGTGTCAATCACTGATAGAGGGTGTTTTTCCTTTGACGTACTCTCGAACAGTAAAATGGACGAATTGAACATAACCATCTACTATATCGATAATCGGGCCGCAGATCTGTACAACATTGACCCTCGCTTGAACTCTCGGTAGCTTGAAAGGACAGTCGGGGTCAACAAGCAAGGTCTGCTCGATTTCTTTCAGTGTCATGGGTGATGGGGCACATCCCACCCAGCCAAGTATCGAGCGAGCAAGGTTTCTTCTTTGGAGATCTGGAGATGCATCAATCTGCTGTAGAACCCTACCATAACTAGACAAGTATTAGTAAGGCCACAAGTATATGAACAAAGCGCATACGCATCCTCCAGAGACGATGGGAGATGTTCGAGTTGGTTTTGTATGTCTCCGATATCGTTGATGTAATATACTATCCTGAAGATAACCTTAACATAAAGAAACATTCCTGTTATAATGTCATAAATTCTAGCTATAAGGCTTTGTGATTGCAAACCTAACAAGGTAACAAAAAACAAACCTTTTGCACGGAATGCTAGTGGTGCAGCCCAGCCTTGGAGCTGGTCTTGAACGTCTGGAACGAAGTCCCTCTCTTTGAACCATTCTCCCATAGTTTGGTTGATGAAAACCTGGATACTGCCAGCGTTATTCTTGTCGACCTGTATATCTATAGTCTTGCCGTCCAAATCGCCAGAGATGTCACTTTCGGCACGGCTAGTTAACAGGATGTGGCACTCTTCACATTCGCCACTGAGTCTCACGAGTTCCTTTATCAGCTTTGAGCGTTGTGTAGGCTCAATCTCATCTAAGCCGTCAATGATTACTCGCACAACGCCTGCACTCTGTATAAGCGTCCGAAATAGGGTTGCAGCGACCTTAAAATCGTTTCCCAGATGTTGCAGGTCTGATTGGCGTAGCATTGTCTTGAGGGAGAGGGATGTAGAGGCTAGTTGGAATATTAATGAATGGAGGATAGAGAGTGCGGAAATACGACTGTCGAGGTATGTGAGAAACGCGAACACGGTATGGGTACCATCCAATGACTGAGTGTGCTTGATCACGCTGCTTGCTAGCAGTGTCTTGCCTAGATAAGTAGCTAATTAGGAAATGTATCTTGGATCGTATTAGAACTATAGGCTCACCGGCTCCTGGGATACCTCGGAGCCATAAAATAGGCTTTGCTTTCTCCTTACCGGCGAGCCAATTCTGGAATGATAGGTCCCGGAAGAGCCATTTCCCGGTTCCATTGCAAACAGCTTCGCTGAAACGATACAAGTCGCCATCGTAGCTCTTAGGTGAGATATGTGCCCGATGACTCGCATATTCCTGGGCGATATTGTTCTCCTCTGTCTGTACGAAATGCTGCAATTCACGGTTTCGTAATTCGTCTGCTCTGCGTATCTCCTCCATACGAACTTCCTTTCTGATGAGGTCGCAATGGCTTGCCATGTGTTTTACCACGACCTGTATCCTGTCTCTGTGGCTTGGCCAGAACATCTCAAACACAACTCGGAGACCTTGCCTTCATTATCAAACCGGGTTGCAGAATCTAAAGTCTAGGAAACTTACGGCGCATACTAAAGAATTTGGTAGAGATCAAGTAGAACTGAAGAATATCGCGGAAATACAGCACTAACAGTTCCTGCAGACGATTGTTATCGGCGAATATTTCGGCTAGTTCGCAAAAGTCGGGTAGAATGTTCCCAATCTCTTCCAGCGTATTCAGAAGAGCATCGAATGACTGTTTAAGCACGTCGGCCTATAGCAACAGAAGCTTAATTGGGCCCCATATGAGCGCTAGGATGTCGGGCTTGGCTTGCACGAAGGTCTCAACGACACTACTGTATTCGCGAAGTCGAGATAGAAATGGTTCGATCTAAGGCAGGTGGCAAAGTCGACCGGACTTTGCCTGCTTGTCTTGAAGCTTCTGGATGTCCTGGTAGACTTGCTCGATGCTAGTTATTTGGACAATTTGGTCGTAGAAACTATGGCCTTTGAACTTATCCTTAAAATCAAGCATCGCCGCTTCAAAAGCGCGCTGTATAGTAGTCATGATGTTTCCAGCTTAAGCAAGTGCACAAGAATAAGAAGTATCAAGTTGTCGGATAAGCAACTTTGGGAAGAAGTTAGGCGAAGAACGGATGCGGGGGTTGAAAATGAGGCGACAGGATTAGGCTAAGCAAGGCACAATCGCCGCCTGTTGGTTTACAACTTTTAATTGCATATATTACATGCTGATATGTTAGTACGTAGTGTCAATTTATGGAAGTAGCTGGCAGGCGGCATTTGTAGTGAAGTTCATATCGGCAATTCTGGCTTGTATACTTTGGTATCAGCCTGATAAATGTCCAATGCCTGGTGTACTCAAAATGCTTGGTATAAGGCAAACTTTTACTGGTCGTCTCATATAAATAAATCTCTTGTCACAAAAGAGTATGCAGATATGCAATTAAGAGCTATCAACCAACGATGTTTGTCCCTTGCCCAGCCTGATTCTGCAGCCTCATTTTTCATGCAACCCCCGCATCTCCTCTCAGCTGAACTCCCCTTCTTCACTTCGATTATTCCTGACATATTCAGTTCAATACAGAAGCAAATATTGACGATAGGTTCTCGCTACAATTTCTGGCGCTGAAGCTGCCCTCGGAGTGGGCATTCTCTGCAATGCAATGCAGATCCTCACCTTCGCCGAGGACACTATACACGTCTATCGCAACATCCGCGATGGTCAAGCTCCTGGCCCAGAACTGGACTCGTATCTCAGGGATACGAAGGCCTCCTTTGACGAGATGAATCAAACGGCCGCGCAGATGAGGCCACTGAGCCAGGCGCAGGAGCAGATCGTTGATGTTGGCACAATGGTCCATGACTGCGTGGAGGAGCTGCAACAACAGTTTGCCACACTTCATGTTGACGAAGCTTCAAAAAGTGGGCTTCGTGGCAAAATGACTGCGTCAAACAAAGGCGTAGTAGCGCTATGGCGTGGAAAGGAACTCCAAGATGCCGAGAAGAACCTGCAAAGATATGAAGAGCTCCTGCATAGCTTGCTCCTAGATCGGGTTTGCACTCAATCTCAAGCCGCCGAGATCAGCTCATTGCAATCTGTTGGGCATCTCCAAGGGGCTTTGCAAAGCATCGTCTCACAACTGGTGGAGGGCTCCACCAACGTTTCGGACCTGTTCACATATTTCTCTTCAAATATGAACGATCGACTTGTCGAGGAGCATGTAATGACCCGAACTGTCATTGAAGAAGATGTCAAGCTGGCGGAGAATAAGATTCATCAGAGTATTGCTGAATCCGTCGACAAGCTTCGTCAGGAGCTGCTGGAGCGTGAGAAGGACAAAGAAATATCCTGCGTCGCTATTCCTCGATGCTGTTCCAGCTATGCTTCGGGCATTTTCAGTGTTCCATTCGCGTCAAGAGTCCTTAGACCTTCCCAGCGACCTACTGAAATATATTCTTCGCCGTTTACAATGCATTGCCACGGAAGAGGCACAATATCAGGGCGCTGTTAAAAGGTCCATTCGCGCTCTGCACTCCTGGTATATCACTACTTGTCTGGCCAACTTAACCCGGCTTAGGAGCCCTATTGCCGTCAAAGACAGGGACTTTGTGACTGAACTGAGCAACACTGTTGGTTCAGAAGATTTGCAACATGTCCTTTTACTTCAGTTACACGCCAATATCGAAGTTATGGAGCGGTTTGAATCGTTTCAAAGCCCAGAACGTTCCGCTGATAACACACACTACGCCCTCGTTGCTGTAAATCTTGCCACTACCTACCGGCTGTTAGATGAGGTCATATTGGAATATTTATTAGGCACCCTTCGGCTTCGCTCACCACATAATGTCAACTTTCGATTCGATGTATCACTGGTTGCAGACATGTACCAACCCAGCTCCAACACATACATGTTCCGCGTTAACTGTTACAAGCCTAGTAGAAGATTCCATGACCAAATCAAACATTTCTTGCAGGCGGCTCTGTCTAGAGATCGGATGCTTTACAGGGGAAAGACCTGGCCAGAAGTGATGAAGTGCTCTGACACTGAGCTGAGCCCCATCGACGCTTCCAGCGCTGACAATTATGTAACGCATACATTGAAAGAATGGGGAGGGAGTTTTTTGCTCCCTGTTATTTCATTAAGGAACCATAAATTGAGTTATAATTAGGTACCAACCTAGGTAGAAGTCGCTCCCTCTTACCTAATTACCTATAATATTATTCGATTTCATTAGCCTGTAATAATGTTTAAATATTAAAAGAGGCATTAGCCTTAATATAAAGGTAAAATATATATGTTAATATATAAGTAATATACTTTATATTCTTGTTATATAAAATATTCTTAAAAAAAAAATACAAAGGAATTTTTACATAAATTAACAAAATATAAATAACTATATCTTTCTTCATGTTATAATTTTATATATAACTTTAATTTTAAGACTTTTTATTAATCTCTACCTTAGTTTCTATACGACGTCTAGTATTTTCATCCTTATTTTAATATTAATGCAGGATGTGCCTTACTAATCTTTTCTTCTAGATATTCGGTGTTCTAACTCATTGAGCTCGGCAGTGTAATCAAATTTCTCTTCAACTTGAGAGGATGAAACCACAACGTCATCTCCGAATAGAGCAGCTATTTCTTCAAGGCTTTTACCAGACTAGTTCAGCTTAGCTAAATGTCTTCAATAGGATACATAATAACACTCACTGTTTCGGGAAGAAGGAAGAAGTAGAACAACGCTGCAGCAGCGTTGGATGCAATGAAGAGTGAATAGTATCTGTAGATGGTCAGCTACTTTGATGCATGCCATTTTAGTGTTCCCTGGACCTACCTCCAGCTGACATTAGCAATAGCCAATGGTGTTATCTGAGACAAAACGATAGCCACGATTGCTTTTGTCGCCACAGCTAGAGCCATACCCTTAGTCCGCAAGAAGAAAGGGAAGAGTTCTGAAGGAACCACCCATATCATGGCGTTGAAAAAGATAGCATAGCTCATCGAGTAGAGGAAGATAGACGCGATAGCACCTCTCGCGCCAGCCTGGTTGTCGTTGTTTGAGGATCCAAATTCTGCACTGAGCGCCATACAAATAGCAATCATAACGCAGAGCACGATGGATCCAGACCATAAGGTGCGAGTGCGAGGCATTTTATCCGCGACGAAGACGAGGTAGATGATCTGGCCGATGATACCCATCATTCCATAGACACCGCTGATCAGCAGTGCAGTGCGTCCTGTAAAGCCTACCGTTTGGTAGAAGACGCCTTGAAAGTTCTGCAGTATCGTGTTAGATCGGCAGACAGTTGTTTCTAGATTTGGTCAATATACCTGAATGACGGATGAGCCCGAGAGTTGGCTCATAGTCACGATGAATGAAGCCGTCAAGGTCCGACGAACATACTTGCGGGAGAACATGAGTCCAAGGGCCGTGAACCAGTCCAGGTTACCTTGATCCCTCTCAAGCTGAATCTGTGTTCGGATCTGCAAAAGCTCCTGCTCAACAAAGGTCTCGTCCTGGTCATTCTCATGTAGACGAGCAAGGACCTGACCAGCCTCATCATACCTATCCTTTAGTACCAGCCAGCGTGGGGAGAAGGGAACAAAGAATATCATGACAACAAGCAGTACTGGGATAGGTAGCTGCATAGCAAGAGGAATTCTCCACTGTCCATCGCCTTTCGCAAACGCGCCAGCGTAGCCGATCCAGTTGGCGACACCGAAGCCAATGGCGATCATCATTCCCTGTAGACCGACAAGAAAGCCCCGTTGGTCGGGTTTAGATACTTCGGCGAGGTAGATGGGAACGACAGAGAGGATCTGGCCGCAGCCAATGCCAGCGACAAGACGACCTGCGATCATCATGCCGATGTTGACAGCAGCACACTGAAGAACCGCGCCGATAATTGCTATTATTCCGTATTATTAAGGGCCAATTTCAGCAGTGAATGCCGCGAAACTTACTCAGGATAGATGCGATCAGAATTGTGTATTTTCGGCTAAGCTTATCGGCGACGTATCCTGTGGTCAAGCCACCAATGGCTTGTCCAGCATTGTATACAGATACAATGGCCCCTTGATACGTAGTGTTGACCATCGATGGTCCGTACATGGCGAGTTTGAAGCTGTCATGGCCGAAAGTCGTTGCGATGATGCCTATTAATACTTGTTAGCACATAGGTGCATGAGAATGATGTTGAGCGCATACCTGAGTCGAGACCATATATAAAGCCGCCTTGGGCTGCGACGAGAGCAACAGCTGTTGCAAGAAACCCCATGTTGCTTTGTTTTGCTGACTGTGTTTTGCTGTGATGGTAATGGGCAGTAGAGATGTTGAAAAGTTCGAGAGCGACCGGTACATATTTGTAGAAGAGCATTTGAGCTTCTCCGCATCCGGGGCCCCAGATTCTGTAACGCTACTACCCCGACTAACGGCCATGGCTAGTTTGTACTAACCAGTCTACAAGTCATTCGGCTGAAGGCTGGCCGAGAATTCGGTGTCTCGGGTTGATCTTGCTACAGAGTCATGCCACCCAGGGATCCCAGATGAACGGTCCAGGAGAGGCAAGAAAATCAAGACCTCTATCCTAAGCGACGAAGATACCTAAGTAAGCTTAGCATATTTTACGATAAACTTAGACCAGTTAAATTTGGCACCCTGGTTTACGGCGAGAAGTTATGTTACCCCATGACGGCGGGTTACTTCGAGAGCTAGCTGTAGACCTGGATCTTTACATCCTTTGGACCTGTTCCGCTCATTCTATAGCCATTCTCAAGGCCGAATCCCGAAGGCTCTCATTATTGCGGATGAACGGAGGCCGAGTCATCTGTAGATATTCATGATTACAGTCTTTTTCACTCCCCAGCTAAATATTACTTTTCTAGGGCTAACTGGCCTGATACCGAGTTCAGACAATGCCATTCAAGTTTTCAAAAGATCAACCCCGTCAAATCCTCAATCCGTATGCCACTGCGGAATGGAACCGCCCCTCAAACATGCCAAGAAACGAGGCTCCTTTGTATGGGGAATAACCTTTATGTTCGAGGCGAAGGATGGTCAATCCTCTCGGCTTTGCCTAGACATGATTGGCTCTCTTGGTTTTTTGGCCAATCGGATGCTTCCAAAGCCGCATGATCGTCAGTGACTGCGAGGGTCACAGTCAACCTACTCCGGTAAACTACACCCGCCTGACTTCAATCTGATCTCACGAAATGCCAAATTGAGAAGTCTTTTCTGTCGAGTTTGTCTGCATTGACCTGGGGAAAACCACAACTCGCTCCAAGTTGACCCGACGGCCGAAGCCGTCATACGACCTGAATAGGTCATACTTAACGGGCAAGACAATTCAGTATACTGTATTCCCATACAACAAACTTAGTCCCAGCCAGCTCTGAAGACGTACCATGTCCAGTCCTCGGGTTTCCAAGCCCAAATTTGAGCATCACCACAATGGACTTGGTGTAGACACGTCTAGGCCTCGACTTTCCTGGTCATTCGAAACGTCGCCTTCGACAGCTGCGTCATGGGTACAAACCTCTTACGAAGTTGAGATCACTTTCTCAAACACAGTTGATGCTCAATTATTCATCATTGAGAGTGAAGAATCTGTTCTGGTGCCATGGCCAGCTCGGTCACTTTCATCTCGCGAATCTGCGTCCGTTCGCGTGAGGGTATATGGTAAAAGCCTCGATCAAGAGTCTGCCGTCGTCAAACCTAGCTCCTGGTCGACTGCTGCGATTGTTGAGACCGCTCTTCTTGAGACCAGCGACTTTAAAGCAAATTTCATCACCTCGGCTGAACGAATTGGACCCTATGGGCCACTACGACCGATTCGATTCTACAGAGAGTTCACTCTACCGCAAGATACAACGACTATTCCTCGTGCACGATTGTATATAACAAGTCTTGGTGTCTTTGAGGCAACCATCAACGGACAACGTGTCGGTGATGAGGTCCTAGCCCCAGGCTGGACGAGCTACAACCATCGCCTCATTTACCGTATCCACAATGTTACTTCCCTGCTGCTCCCGGGCAAGAATGTCATCAGTGCCGAGGTTGCTGAGGGATGGTATGCTGGAAGACTCGGCTTCAAAGGTGGCAAGCGTTTTCGATATGGCGATGAGCTAGGGCTATTCGCTCAGCTCGAGATTCAAGATACAGCTGGCAAAGTGTCTTGGGATCTTGTCTCAGACGAGACATGGTCATCCACCACGAGTCCAATTGTTACGAGTGAGATTTACGATGGTGAGGTTCACGATATGAACCATATACCTCCAAAACCTCTGAAGACAAGAGTTCTTCAGAGGCCATCGGCTCAACTTGTAGCACCTGATATTCCCCCTGTTCGTGTCACTGAGACCATCTCCTGCAAGCGCGTCTTCGGCAGTCAGAGGGGCAAGACGGTCTTAGACTTTGGTCAAAATCTCGTGGGCAAACTCTTCATTCCATGCCTTCCAACCGAGAAGGACAAATGTATCACCTTTCGTCATGCCGAGGTGATGGAGAATGGGGAGTTAGGAACACGGCCACTTCGTGACGCAAAATGCTGTGATACTGTGATCGGGTCGGGTGAGATTCTCTTGAACTGGTCGCCCAAGTTCACCTTCCATGGCTTCCGATATGTCGAAGTCGAAGGATGGCCGGGTGACGGTCCCTCACCCGATGACATCCGAGCTGTTGTGCTTCATACAGATATGGAGCGCCGAGGGTTCTTCGAATGCTCCAATCCTTATGTGAACCAACTACACAATAATATCGTCTGGTCAATGCGCGGTAACTTCTTGTCTTTGCCGACAGACTGTCCCCAGCGAGATGAGCGTCTTGGATGGACCGGCGACCTGCAAGTATTTTGCCCAACAGCGACATACCTCTATGACACATTGGGAATCCTTAGTAACTGGCTACAAGACGTGTCAGCAGAACAGCTGGAGGAAGGCAAGGGCGGCATACCTCCTCTCGTGTGTCCCAACGCCATTAGTTCCAATTGGCCTCATATGGCTCAAGCAATCTGGGACGACGTTACAGTCCTAGCTCCAGACGCTTTGTTTCAGTATAGTTCTGACAAAGGTCTCCTGGAGAGACAGTTTGATAGTATGCATGCTTGGCTGGAACGGGGTGTTGATAGGGCTCCGGATGGGCTTTGGAACCCTGATAAGTGGCAGCTGGCAGATTGGCTAGATCCAAGCGCACCGCCTGAGGATCCTGGAAATGGACGAACTGACAACATTCTCGTGGCGAATGCTTATCTTGTGCATACGACACTGGTATTCTCCAAGTTATGCTCCGTTCTTGGAAAGACGGAACTAGCTGCCAAGTATGCGCAAGACGGAGAGCGTTTGAAGGTCCTCTTTCAGAGGAGATACATCACAGCAGAGGGTAACCTAATGTCAACGTCTCAAACAGGTCTTGGTCTCGCCATCAGATTCGGTCTTTATCCCGAGAACGATGAACAACGCAAAACTGCTGGAAAAGCCCTCGATCGTCTAGTCCGCACCGCTCGCTTCCACATCAGCACAGGTTTCGCAGGAACACCGGTTATCTCCCACGCGCTATCTGAGATCGGCCGCTCACAACTGGCGTACCGTATGCTGCTCGAGACGACATGCCCTAGTTGGCTATACGCCGTAGTCTCGCACGACGCAACGACTGTATGGGAACGCTGGGACAGTATGCTACCTGATGGACGTATTAATCCCGGTCAAATGACGAGTTTCAACCACTATGCTCTCGGTGCAGTAGGTGATTGGCTCCACGGAACAGTCGGTGGCGTATCACCTCAAGAGCCAGGCTGGCGCGTCATTCGAGTGCGTCCGATTCCTGGAGGGAATATCACTAGTGCCAAGGTATCGTTCAATGGACCTTATGGACTTGTTGCGTGTGAATGGAAGCTCGAAGGTCAAAGATTTACTATGTCGCTGACCATTCCTCCCAATTGTTCGGCTCTAGTCACTCTGCCTTCAGAGGTTGGAAAAGACTTTACTTGTGAGGAGGAGGCTACCAGAGTACTTTACTCTGGTCACCATTCGCTGGAATGTCAATTCGATGCTGGAGAGTGGCCGCCTAAGCCAATGGTTGCTGCGAATCAGCCTATGCCTGTAGATAGTATCGCCGGGTAAGATAGTGCTCGCGAATTTATAGAGATATTCCATAACCGCGAATAGTTGAGAACTTGCTGTTTGGAGGACGTTATCTGGCTTCGTCAGGTAATGAAGGGCTTGGTACATCCTTTTGCAACTTCCCTATCCTCAATGTTGTCATTATGTCGTGATTTATGGTAGAGCCTTAGTTCGTCCTTTCCACAGTCTCCCAATTAGTACTTTAGCATTTACTGTTTCTTACTAACCAACTGAGTTATCTAATAAATAAATAACAGCCGCCGTGCTATCAGACCCCGGACCCCGGGTTGTAAGCTGCAAGCTAGTCGCAACACCGCGCATGCTCCAAATATAAGGTTTATCATGTACGAGATCACGTGTTTTAATATCTATTATTACGCTGCTAATTTTCCCCTTTCCTATTTACCTCGTTTCACTTTCCAGCACCTTTCACCATGTCACTCAATTCGGCGCTCGAAAGACTTCCTGCGGAGCTTCACAAGGAGATCGCATCCTATCTCGTCGCCTCAAACTCCACCAAGTCGATCCACTCACTCGCCTCCACATGCAAGCGCTGCTTCAACATCTTCGCCCCATTTGCAGTCCAAACATACTGCAGCTCAGAAATTCCCAAAGAACGATCTCAATCGCGCAACCGTAACTTGCAATTCCTCCACCATATCGCCATCTCCCATCCGGAGCTCGTCTGGCATGTCCAAACGCTTGATTTACATGATTGGGGGTTCAAGAGCGATGGGACAGAGTCAGGTCTTGCGATTCGGGATGATGAGTGGCCTGTATACAAGAGGCTGGTAGACGAGACTTTCCCCTCTGAAGGTGAATCAGAAATTAGGAAGCAATGGGTCAAATTACTAGAAGAGGAATGGGAAGATGCTTTGATGGCACTGCTTCTTGCAGTCTGCACCAATATCAGGACATTGATCTACCGGATACCGAAAAAGTCTAGCATTTTTCTGCGCGTTTTGAACGCTGGTGTCAGCAATCAAAACGGTGCCGAGCCAGGTGGATCATTTCCTCGGCTACAAAACATCACGCAAAAACCTAATATCATGAACAAGAGCCGATGGTCCCTTTATGATCCTAGCAATAACGAGAGCTCAGAGTTTAAATTCGACGAGGATTTTATTAAGATATTGCAAATGCCTTCCCTGCGCTCATACGAGTGCAACGGCATGACCCTAGCCGGCGACATGGATAAAGAGGTTCTGGGCAAACTGCCTAGGCAATCTCTCAGCATAGAGTCACTTTCGATTACCGACTCCAATTGCCAGTTTTCCTCTCTTAATGCCTTACTAGCTGTGTGTCGGGGGTTACGAGCATTTACATCCACACGAGCACGAGAGAAGCCAATTACGCTGGAAATGACGGCTCGAGATATCGTAAGAGCATTGATACCGCATTCAGATACCTTGGAATACCTTCACCTCGACTCCAACAAAACATGGAGGCTTGCTTATGTCTTAGATCAGGAAACATTTTGGTCATACGCCGGGGTTGAGCTCAAACAACTGCACAGGTTGAAGCACCTCAAGGTTGTTATCGAAGCCCTCAAGGGGCTTTTCAATGTGTTCGAGGCAGTCATGGATGAGAACTGGAAGATGCCACCTCCACCTCCCTTTGCAGACTGTATTCCAGAGCAGTTGGAGTGTCTTGAGATTCGGAACTGTACGATAGAGGACTTGCCTCAGATCACTGAGTTTGCTGAAGCTTTGGACAATTTTCCGAAACTTCGGTCGGCACGATTCGTGTTTAGCGATGACCCTATTGAGTGTGGATGGGAGGAGAAGCCGAAGGATCTTATTTTTGATATGAATAGGCCATCTTCGGAAGCAGTGCAACTGGTCAAGAATCTGCATGACCAGAAATAGACCAGTCATTTGACTATCATTTAGGCATTGCGCGCTTTCTAATAATTATTGCCTTTAACAAATTTTCTTGCATGACTGTCTTCGCTATGTCAGATTTACATCCGACATCCGTATTATTTGGATCGGTCCTTAGCTTAGTCATAAAATGAACTCTGGTGCTTAGTTGCTTTTATTATAATGCTAGCCGTTCTTGACCGACAATCTGACATAGCAATAATAGCACCCCGCATTCCTCCTCCGCTGCAACTCCTCCGCTGCAACATAAGTTTAATGGTCCTCACCAACCATTAGACTCGGGAACCATGCCTCGATGCGCATTCTGCAGCACTTTTACTATTGATCAAGATCGCTTTTATCTAGAGTTCCACCCAAATCTCACGTCACTTAAAAAAAGCGCTGAAAATGGCTGCGACTTTTGTCATCTTTGCTGGACAGGCTTCCGACAAGAGTGGACGGGTGCTCAGATCGAATCTGTCCTCAAAGGCGAAGTTCCGGAAGGAGTTACTAAGTTTGAGCCGGGTATCTGGATTTACGTCCACTTCACAGACTACAGTCCTACTCTGACTCAGCCGCGCATTATCGTATCGTGCGGGAGATACAACCCTATCACTTCCGTGAGGGAAAGCAGCCATGGACTCGGCTACATAAACCTGGCCGTCTATGGGTAAGATCTATCTCATCTCAGAGCACGATGTTGTAAGAACTACTAATGCGTTATATAGGAAAGAGGGAACTGCGGCAGGTTCGCGAACACCTGGACGAATCTGCGCAGCAGAATATGAGCCGGATTCCTATCTCACCTTGATCCGGGGTTTTCTCGAAAGATGTACAAAGTCGCATCAAGCGTGCGGTATTGAGGGGACGTACGACATGCCGACCAGGGTCATCGACGTAGGCAACGGAAATCAAGAAGACCTTCCACGACTTGTCGTAACTGATCAGGGCATGAAGGAGAAATATCTTGCCTTGTCTTACTGCTGGGGGCCCGCTACAGACACCTTCACCCTCAATCACAAGACGATCGAGGGAATGCTGAGAGGGATCGATGAGCGTCGCCTCGTAGCGGCACATCGCGATACAATAGCATTAGCCCGCCAGTTGGGCATCCGATATATCTGGATAGACGCTCTATGCATAATCCAGGGCGACAAGGATGACTGGGAACGTGAATCAAAGCTCATGGCTAAAGTATATGGCCACGCAACCCTTACGATCACCGCAGGCCGGTCAGGCGATGCTCGCAACTCCTTCATCGCCAATACTTATAAACAACATGCTCCCTGTTGCGAGTTCCCTCTTGGTGATGGCCAGGATGGAAATGTTCTTATTGGCCCTTTAAGATCCGCTGACTACGGTGTTACTGAAACTCGCGGATGGTGTTGTCAGGAGAAGAGACTGAGCCGTCGGGTAGTGTTCTTCGGCAAAGAGCAGCTTTTTTTCCTATGCCGAAGCTCCGGTTACTCGGAGGACCGCAGCTATCAGGAGGGTAAATCTATCTTACTCCACACCTTTCTCAACACGAGCAAAGGGAATTTGCAATTGACACGAGATCGGCTCCTACAATATTGGGACGAGATTGTAGTCGACTTCTCCAGACGCCAACTATCGAACCCTCATGATATCTTTGCTGCCCTTGCCTCTATTGCTGCACCTATCTCCAAGGCTCTACAGTCACGCTACTTGGCCGGTCTCTGGGAGTGTGACCTTGTTCGTTGTTTGCTATGGAGGCCCGGCTACAGGGTCAGCAGCTTCTTTGGACCAGCAACGAGACCTTTGCCAACTATTTTTGCATCCGCCCCAGTGATCAGGGCGCCTTCTTGGTCTTGGGCTTCCATTCAAGGTGGCGTCAAACCACTGACACTTCAACAATTTCGGAGGATGAAGACAAAGAGCCAAAGCGGAGCACCACTGATAAAGCCGAAGCAACAACAGCCCGACCGTTGGACGGTAGATCCTCATTGTGGAGCCGACGCACTGCATATGCCGTCTTGCGAGCTTCAGCTTCTGGGACGGGTTCAAACAGCAATTATCCTCACGAGAACACCGTCGAGCGACTTCATCGCTTCGCTTCGAAAGCAAAAGAGGCCAGCAGGTACTATGCGTCGGCCAGTTGTGCTAGGGCGCAAGGAGCTGAAGGAAGGGAGCCTGAATAAAGACATGTCGGTGTTTGTGGCGCTAGGAATTTTTGATTTTGACGAAGAGAGTATTGAAGAAGTCTGGTGCTTGCAACTTACACTTGAGGAGGGGCTTATGCTGTGCAAGAAAGATGATGGGACGTTTGAGCGTATAGGAGTGTTTCAGGTATGTAAAATGGACTGGTTTGATAGTGTAGTAGAGTCGGAAGTTAGGCTGGTATAAGGAAACACATATCAAATACAGGCCCAATACTATAAAGTTACTTCCTCTTTTTAGAGAGACTTAACTACTATTTAGATATTTTACCTCTTATAATAATTATTGCATTCATCAAGTTCTTATAAATTATTGTGTTCCATTATATCAGGCCCTTTTTCCTCCATCTCTCTTCACATTGCATTTGAACCCCAGAATATCGAGGAATATCTCCCATCTCACAATTCCTCCAGTACGTGCCCAAGATCTTGCATTGCGCTGAGTTAGTTGCTCTCATTCCTGCTAGGTAGGCAGGTGTAGCCATATGTGGATAGTATCGGGATCTTGAGCAAGCGGATTCAATGATATGGCAGATCCTATCCACAGCAAACTCCAGTGTTACCTCAGAAGAGGTCTCTTCACTTCCGTTAGAGGAGCTTTGGGTTGTGAGAACGGCTATCACAGCGGCGCAGCGGTAGATATCGCTGCATTTCCCTTTCTCTGTCTTGTCCATTCCGAGCTTTAGAAGCTGCGCCATTGCTCGAGTGAGGCTCTCTGATAAATTGGTGGACTCTCTGCTTTGAACCAGAGAAACGAATAACCAGAATGTCTCTGCTGGACATCCAACTCTGTCGAAGAAGTCCTGTCCCAGCGAACTTCGATGCCAGTCGTCAAAGATGAGGCCGCTTTTGGTGTTACTGGTGGACTGTCTGACCAGAGCTCCAATGGTATCCCACCATGCAAAGTAGGCGACAATCTCTTCTAGACCTGTGAATCGCCTTGAGAATCGCTGGAACTCTTCACTGTTGCTGCAATGGCAATCTAGTAACGAGCGAGCTCCACGCAAATGACAGTCCCATTCGCCAAAAACTCCATCTGAAACGACTTCGAAGAAAGCAAAGACAGCAATACCCAGAAAAGCAGCTGGATCAGCAGTGTTCAAAGCCTCACTTAGACTCTTGAGAGCTGCGAGTCGATGCCACATGAGCGTATCCTCATCTTGCGTTCCCTCCCCCGACGATAACGATGACGGTGAAGTTGGCAAAGCAGAATCAGCAGTTGATCCCCTTCTCTTACTAATCCTCGCTCTCAAAAAGTAATCAACCTGATCAATCAGCCCCAAACCCTGATCCACACAAAGATCATCATTCGTCGCCAACCTCGCAGTCTTCAAACTATTCCCAAACGCCAACAAATGCTCCACAACCTCATGTTGGTCCGTCGCAAGTGACTTTTCAATAACAGCGCTTCTATTCTCAGCCCTGCTCGGCTTCGGCGTCGGATTCGCTGCCCAGACGACTCGCTGTGGATAATCTCCGCATGCGTATCCTGATTCGACGCAGGGCAGACATCGTGGTCTGTTGAGATCGCACTTGACGCCCCGGGCTTTGCAGGTCTGACAGTCCCGATCTCGGCGTATACCACGTGGTTTGCCCCTTGGGAAATTGTTGGTCTTTGACCGAGGCATTATTACGAGAGAGTAGACGATGCGGGCCTGTGATGGATGATAGATTACTTTCCGAATGAGGTGGATTATGGGGCAGAAATGGAGATCGAGGATATAACGCAATGTTGCAGGATTAAAGTTGGATCTGCTTATCATGCATTTTTGGCCGTTGACTCGTGTAGATAGCGCGGACTTGACCAAAGATTTGATTCCTTTCCTTGTTTGGTCTGGTGCAGAACCGGAGACGCTTGCGGGGGTGGCACGCTCCGCTGGACTCGTCTTATCATCATCACAGGAACCAACGCGTTATCGCAATGCCCGGATATAGCAGCGGGGATATTATCTTATACCCATCTCACGCTAATCCTCTTTTGACAATTCCGTCTCGGACACCATGCATCCTCCGGTTTACCCTAGATAAACCGATTCATATTTCCAATCTCTGCAATAACCACGTGCGAGAATAGGTTCCACAAGATGGTTAGCTTAAACACTTTGTCGTCATCTTGGAATATTTCTTTTGAGTTTTAGCGAGGCAGTGTATTTCTTCTTTTTTTTTTTTTAGAAAAAAGAAAGAAAAGTTTGCCCTGCGTCTATGTGTTTCTGATTATAGTGTCATGGACTATCTACTTCAACGCGGTTATGGGGCCGGAATAAGGAACGACCCGAGCATGGTTGGCCAACTTAATCTCTGAATAACAGTTATAAGATAACCCTGGCTATAAACGCTCCAGCAGGTGCGCCTGAAACTTGGTGTTCTCTAGACTTCCTGGAAATCTTAGTCCTGCAGGTAGCTTATACTCCTTCTCATGGCCACCTTCAATATGTTTCGCCCATGCTGGTTGTTCCTCCTCCTCAGAATTTGTGCTACTACTCTTAGGCGGTAGTAGAGCTTGGTAAAGTAGCCACTCGAGTGGGTATTTCTTTTCTTGTCCTTTACTGCTACTATCAGGTAGCACGACATCAGCTCCGGGGCTATCTACAACAAGCAATAGACTTCCTTTAGGCGCTGTCTCGGTCAGTCTCAATAATAAAGCTGTGGTTTTGGATATTGAGATGGAGTAGAATTCGTGGAGTGTGTAGAAGAGCGTGATTAGTGCCGGGTTGGGTCCAATCATCGCACGCAGAGTTGTACTGTCGCTTTCGAGGATGTCCAAGTGATTGACTGCTAGATTTATGACGTGAGATGGGATAGCAGAGATATTTGAAGCGCGCGCCTTGGCTGTCGCATATTTAGAAAGAGGAGGAGGATGTGTGAGAGTATGTTGTAGTTTTGTGACAATCCCTGACCAATCGTGCCTATCAATGAGGTTGAGATCAACCATAGCACTGTCGTTGCAATCAGGGGAGGATGACTCTAGCCGGGGAATTTCGTCGAGTTTGCTTTCATGAGAGTGCTTTAGCAATGCCACGCACGCTAATAGGTCAGATCCTCCTCGCCCAAAGCATATAATCTTGGATGGCTTCTGCCCATCATTGTGAAGGAACTGTTGAACCCATGCAGCCTCGCTCATCTCACTGCAAATCCAAGCCAACAAATTTGCACTTGCCAGAGCTCTACTAGGGCTCCAACGGATTGTGTATGCCTCCAAGAACTCTTGGGTCCCGAATGCTTTGCAGTAGTCCTTTTGCTCGAGGGCTTCCCTGACATTGCGTAACACTGGTATCAAAGCATTGAACTCGTCCACGGCAGGAAATGTAGTTCTGATTGTGTCAAGAATGAGTTGTTGATGTTTAACGGATAGACTCTGGATCTGTTCTGTTGAGCTAGTATCCTTCACTGCCGCAGGCGTCTTTTTGGCGGGTTTGTGTATATAGCTTGGTCCAGTCCATCCCGGACGGCGGACTGGTGGTGCAACCGGTGCCTTGGATGCACCGCTGGACAATGGTTTACCATGCTTCGGTTGCGATTGCGCATTGCGCTTGAATTTGGTCATGGCAATTCCTTATAGTATGGGATAATTTGACTATTTCAAGGTAATTAGGCACAAGCTTGGGTGAAAGACACAGGGTTGTTGCTAAGCGAGACATTTACGAAAAAGTAAAAAATTACAACCTCACGATCGGCAAAAGTATTTTCCGACAGCTAGCCGGAAGCCATTAGTGGCTAAAGCTGTTCTAGTGGCAGCGGAGACCCACGGCCCTATGCCTCGAGGATCTGGGTTCTCTGGGTTTCGTCGCAGACTCCCTTTATAGTCCTGTTCTATCAGCATATAACAAGCAAATAAGCAGAGTTTTGACAGAAATGCACGCCAAAAGTGATAGAACTTTGAGTCAATAGTTAGGAGTTCCAGATTAAATTACATAGCTTAATATTGACCTTCAACAGTCATGGTGCCCGTCTTGGTGATCAAGAACTCATCAATCGCCACATCCTTGCCACTCTCTTTTCCATGTCCACTGTCCTTGATTCCTCCGAAGGGCGCTTCAGCCGATGAACTGTTGCCTGCGTTCTACATCATAAGTTAGCTTCTCCATATCAACAAATCTTGGAGATCGACTTACCAGTCCAATCATTCCAGCATCGAGATTCTCAAACATCCTCCACAACCTATCCACATTCTTGGTAAACACGTAGCTTGCTAAGCCATAGGGAGTGTCGTTGGCTCTTTGGACGACCTCCTCTTCTGACTCAAAGCGGTAGACGCCAAGTAGAGGAGCAAAGATCTCATCGTGTGTCATGAGCATCTCGTCCTTCATATCGGTTAAGATCGTCGGTTCCATGAAATATCCCTCCCCATCATAGCGTTTCCCTGTTCCAAGGACAACTTTTGCCCCCTTGCTGACAGCATCTTCATACAGCTCCTCCGCCTTGTCGAGGCCCCGCGTAGTCGTCAACGCGCCCAACGTAGCCCCTTCCATCATACCATGGCCAAGCTTCAGCTTCCGAGTTTCAGATACAAGCCTCTCAACAAAAGAATCGTAGATGTTACTCTGAACGAATACTCTGTTGGATGTGACACAAGCCTGACCTGCATGCCTCCATTTCAGAGCCATGAGCTGGTTCATGGCCTGATCAACGTTGGCGTCATCAAACACGATGAAGGGACAATTCCCGCCGAGCTCAAACGTCGTCTTCTTGAGATTCTGGGCACATAGACTAGCAATGATCTTGCCGACCCTCGTGCTGCCAGTGAAGCTCACCTTCTTCACAAGCGGGTTGAGACACAGAGCTTCAGCGACAGCTGGTGTATTCTCGAGAGATGTGGTCACCACGTTGAGGGCGCCGGGCGGAAAGCCTGCTTTCAACGCTAGATAAGCGACTGAAACTGCTGTGAGAGGGGTCTCGGGTGAAGGCTTGATGACCATTGTGCACCCCGCAGCGAGGGCAGCAGCTGCTTTGCGCAATGCTAGAGCGATGGGGAAGTTCCAGGGAACAAGAGCAGCCGCAACGCCAATAGGTTGTTTGATAGTCATGGCGCGTCGACCAGGAATGGCGCAGGTAATCGACGATCCATGCGCTCTATCCGCTTCACCAGAGAACCACCAGACGAACGTAAGAGCATAGTCAATTTCGCCGCGGGCCTCTTCTAAGGGCTTGCCAGTTTCATGGACAAGAATATGAGCTAGGTCTTCTCGTGCAGAGACCATCAGATTGTACCATTTCATGATCGTCTGAGCACGGAAGCGTGGTGTTGTCCTGGAGTAGCTCTTGAATGCTTCATAGGACGACTTCACTGCTGCATCGACGTCGGATGCTGTGCAGTCTGGGCATGATGTCCATGTCATACCGGTTCCTGGATCGATGACATTGAAGGTCTTGCCTTCTTTTGAGGGGACGAATTCTCCATTGATGAGAGAGTTGGGACGAAACAGGGACTCGTCTGTGAGGCTGAATGGGAGATGATGTGAGCTTCCCATGATGCTGTCTGTTTGTGGAATGGAGGGAAAAGAATTGGAGTCTGAGGATAGAGGAGAGATATCCGATTGTCTCGAGAAAATGAGTGAAGGGTAGGTCGATGATGGTATGGCGCGTGCTTGATATGATAGATTGTGCAGGCTTAGTTTGGCGGTCCGTCAATCGGCCGATGATATCCTTCCGGTTCAGGTCCCGACTGACCCGTCACAGGAACCATGGCAAGGTCCGCTTTTACCCCGCGTCAAGCATCACAGGAACATCTGCCACTAATGCCCAATTAGGAAGGGAATCTAATCGCGAGATGCGTGCAGCTTGAGCTGACAATCGCGGAGTTAGTTATTCTCGAAATCGCTGTGTCCCACGGAGTATGAAGAACCAGCCAGCAAATCACTGAATATGGCTTCAGAAGTGCAATTCGATGGGAACCTGGTCAAGAGCGCGAAAATCCTTTAAGACGATGAGAAATACAATTGATAATACTCTTTTTAATTTTGTTACTACTAGTAAAATAGTGATAGACTGCCATGTCCCTGTTCCTAAGCTTATACGCAGCGACCTCCATCAACCTACAATATTTATGTTAGTATCAGTGTATCGTATTCCATAAATGGTGGTCATACCTCCAAATCGACACCAGTAATGAAAGAGGCTTCATCACTAGCCAAGTAGCAACAAGCATTGGCGATGTCGCTGGGTGTCGAAGGTCTGCCCATTGGGATCGTTGAGACGAAGCCCTTTCTGTTCTCCTCGGTATCCGGCTTGCCAATAAACAGATGTGTCCTTTAAGGTCAGCCAAGGTCTCGAAACGATCTTCAAGTGCATTTTGGCTTCGTATCGAATGTCGGCAGCGACCTCTCGATAGTTGACCGAATCTGCTTGGGTCCATACTCAACAGCCATCGTCTTGGTAGCATTGATAACAGCTGCTTTCGAGGCATTATACCACGTCAACTCAGGCCTAGGCCTAATACCCGCCGTACTCGCAACCTGAATAAAACACCCCGGCCTCCCCTCCTTCAAAAAGTACGGCACCAGGACATTAGTAGAGTAATAAACGCTCTTGACATTGACATTCATCACAAGATCAAAGTCCTTAGGCGTGACCTCCTCAGTTGGTTTCTTGGAGTACGCAGCGCCAGCATTATTGACGACAATATCGAGCTGTTTGTACTTCTCAATAGCAAACTCGAGAACGCGACGCCAGTCATCGGGGTTGGTGACGTCGGCGCGGGTGAAAGCGCAGGATAGTTCTTGGGCGACGGCTTGGCCTTGTTGTTCGTTGAGGTCGGTGATTATGACGTTGGCGCCTTCGGAGATGAATTTTGTGGCGATGCCTTTGCCGAAGCCTGATGCGCCGCCTGTGACGATTGCGGTCTTTCCTTGGAGACGGCCTGACATGTTGATGTATATGAGATCTTGATAAGAGTTGAGTGTGTAGATTGAGTGAGAAGGAGAGTGCTATTTCGCTTGGTCTGTGTTTTATGTGGTTTGGTTCGTCTTCCTCACGTTTTAGTGACTTGGGTGGTAGACTCCGTTTCACTCCCTTCCAGAAAAGGAAACCAATGAATACGGGGCCCAGAACTAGTGGGAGTGCGGGGTAATTTAGCAGTCACAGGAATAAAAAAGTCTTGGCTGCATCCATCATCACATTCAGCATCGGCATTAACCACCAACGGGCATAATCTGTGTTCCGAGATCGGCAGAACAAATACTAGACTGGTTTCCATTATCTTGTAGACTCCAGTCCTCTTCTGAACCTCTCACTATCTCACCATTCACTCATCACGTTAACCTCCATTATGTCGGAAAACAAAGTATTTCGCGTGCTCATTCTGCCCGGTGACCATGTCGGTCCTGAAATTATGGCTGAGGCCCTCAAAGTTCTGAAAATAATCGAAGCAAGTCGCCCAGATATCCGCTTCGAGCGAGACACAGACATCGTCGGCGGATGCAGTATCGACAAGCACGGCACTCCCGTCACAGACGCTGTCCTCGAAAAAGCCCTAGCCAGCGACGCCGTTCTCTTCGGCAGCATCGGTGGTCCAGAATGGGCAGGCGCCGAACCAACTCCCGAGTCAGGACTCTTGAAGCTGCGTCAACGTCTCGATGCGTTTGCCAACTTGCGTCCCTGCGAGATTCTCGTTCCATCGCTAGTCAGCGCCTCACCCATCAAGGCTGAGCTTGTAGCCGGGACAAAGTTCATCGTTGTTCGAGAGAATTGCGGCGGTGCTTACTTTGGCAAGAAGGAAGAGAGTGAAGATGAAGCTTCTGATCTTTGGATCTATTCACGACCTGAGGTTGAAAGATTGGCTCGTGTGAGTGCAGCTGTTGCGAGGATCTTGCACGCGAGCAGTGAGAAGGCGAATGATGGGAGCAAACCTGTTGTTTGGAGCGCAGACAAAGCCAATGTCCTTGCAAGTGGTCGTCTCTGGAGGCGTGCAACTACAGATATTTTCAACAAGGAACTCACCGACATTGATCTCCGCCATCAACTCGCTGATAGTCTCGCCATGTTGATGGTTCTGGATCCGAAGCGCTTCAACAACAGCGTAATCCATACCGACAACACGTTCGGCGACGTGCTCTCCGACATCTCCGGTGGCATCACAGGCACTCTCGGTGTTCTTCCCAGCGCAAGTCTCGCTGGCGTTCCAGGTGAAGGATCCTGCAAGGGGATCTATGAACCCGTTCATGGCAGTGCGCCTGATATCTCGGGCAAGAACCTCGCCAATCCGGTGGCGCAAATATTGAGTTTGGCGATGATGTTGCGATACTCATTTTTGCTGGAGAAAGAGGCCGATGCGATTGAGCAGTCGGTTGCAAAGGTCCTGGATACAAAGGAGGGTGGTGGGTTGGAGATTAGGACTAAGGACCTCGGGGGAAGTGCAAAGTGTAGTGAGGTTGGAGATGCGGTTTGTGAGGTTCTGAAGAATTTGTTGAAGAATTAGCACGATTTTTAACAGGACAACCACGAAACCATTGGAGACTTTATAACAGCTACGTTATCAAATAAATAAGCGTAAACCTGAACCCGAATAATTGTGACTCGTACTAGGCACATCAGATCAAATGCCGAGGCACGGACCACGGTCCCATGATACTTATCAACAATTTTGGGGCCAGTACACCCAACTCAATTCTGGGCATTCAAATTCAAAGATCACAATTGTTACCAAGCCCCGCTGACAGAAATTCTCAAGTCGCCAATAACTTCGATGGCTGGATCAAAGCTGCGTCAACAGGAGGCAGAACAAACGGGTGATGCTGCGAGACCAAAGCGACGCCGGATTGACCGCCAGAGACCTGACGTAACATACTCCCGCAAGCGGGCCATCGCAGCGTGTCGAATATGTCGCGTAAAGAAGGTCAAGTGCAACAATGTTAGACCTGTTTGTGGATCATGCATCGCATCGCAGTCAACTTGTGTCTATGAGGGGTCTGAAGGGGATCATTCATCGTGCGTAGCCCGTGGCTGCTCGTATTCCGCTGACTGACAGTTGCAGATTTGACCCTGCTAGTATTGCCATCCTGGAACGTCTCAACCAAGTCCTGGAGAGCGTTGAAGATATTCCAGGCCTAATCAAGACGAGTGTTGAGACAGCCGTCAAAAATACCGCATTGCCGCCAGGCCCAGTCTCACGCATTACAGAAGGTTTTGACGCCTTCTCAGATGGCCAGGAATTGAGCTCTGACGATCTCACCGCCCCTACCGCAATATTGAGTGTCGAATCTGTCCTATCCTGGCCTATTCTGGCAGGAAGCGTCGCGCCAACCCATATTCTCGACGCTCTTCCAGATACGAAAGCCAATGGTGATCATGCCTTTATGAATAATGGAACAGGTAGTCCCTCGGTGTCCAATGCTAGATTGAGGCGTATCACAGTTGATGAAAAGGACATACCGAGACTGGTCCGTCAGTTCCTACAACACGTTCACCCTATTAATCCGATTCTTGACGTCGATACCATTAACTCTGATAGTTTGCGCATTTCAGAAACTGGTGTCACATGGGATGGAGAGTCTTGTATCGTGGTACGTTAGATGCACATCACTTGGGCCACTGACTTTATACTTACACAAGTCCTAGCTGATAGCATGTGCCTTGGGCTGCATAGCCAAACCTTACGATGCCATGGTGACTTCGCCGGCAGAGACATCAACAGGATCCTCACTCGAATCACAGAGTGAGGAGTTGGAAACAGCAAGGGCATACTTCGAGCTTGCCAGACAGAGACTAGGTCTACTTAATCAAAGTCTTCTGGCTGCTCAGTGTCACTTCTTCGCCGGAGTATACTACATGTTCACTCTCACGCCTCTACGCGCATGGTCTCAATTCGAACATGCTGCCAACATCTTTTTCATCTACTGGAAGTACCAGCCGCGAGAGAACTCATTACAGCTACGGCGGCTAGCTCAAAGCTTTTACTGGAGTGGTCTCAAATCTCAGGTCGAGCTTGGTCTTGACTTACATCTCCCTCAAAGCGTTCTGAAAGATCTCTATGATGCTGGCTCCGAGTTGCCCATGCCTCCCGAGATAGACGCTTGTCCCCCTCGGCAAACAACAACGATATTTCCACCGCCAGGGGATAGTCCTGAGGATGATCTTGGTCGTGTTCAAGAGGAGAGTTGGTACTATTACCTTACTGAAATAACGCTCAGGAGGTTTAATAACCGTGCGTTCAATTTGCTGTATCGCGACGGAAAAGGCTGGGGGACTTCAAGATCTCTCAGCATATCATCACTTATCTCGGCTGTGTCACAGATCGAAGATCAGTTAGACAACTGGTGAGCCTCCCTCGTTTCTATCCATCATATTTCGGTGCTATATCCTGACACTAACATGCATTAGGGCCCAAACGATGCCTCTCATGGCTCAAATCACCATGGGTGCGCTACCTACCAACAAACTAGCTCTGCTACTCTACGCTAGAATTTTGGAACTTAAATGTCTCATTTATCGGCCATTTCTATACCATGCCGCTCATTCCACCATGAGTGAAAGAGAGCAGGATGAGATCAGTCCCTTCGTTGAGAAAGGCCTTTCTTGTCATTTTCTCGCTATTACAGTTGGATACCTGCATTATCGAAACCATATAACGTATTATCATTTCAGGACATCAACAACATCCGCTCTCTGTATCATGGCAATAGTCAAGTCTGGGAGAGTGCATGCTGTTCATGATATGGATTGGCGTGGCGGTGTTAAGGGATTGGTTAAGAAGATTCGGTACTGGGAGGATGAGGCGGCTACGGCTGGGCGTTGTGCGGATGTCTTGGAAGCGGTAATGTCGTCTGTTGAACACTCATTTTTGTAAGAGCTGCAATTTATCGGACGGAATCTATATGAAGGAACAGGGCACATGCGGCACTTGATATAGGTGAAACAATTATGGACAGACTACACAATGACTCCAGTTGGACGACAAGGTGTTCAGTTATCAGAGAGGGAAGCGCTCAACCTTGTTATTAAGAACCGCCTTGCTCTTCCCCATCCAAGACCCAACATACGAAACAACCTCCAGATTAGCCCACGGAGTCGACGCAAATCCTTTGTTAAACTTGAGACTTCCCTCTCCACTCCACCTCTCACTAAATTCAAACTGCATATCAACAGCCACAAACTCCCTCGACGCAGGCGTAGCTGGGTCTGTACTCGGGATAACGCGCAGATTCAACACCTTGGGAGGAGTCGCTTCTCCTGGTGACATATCAAGAGGCGCTTTTGGCGCAAACTCAAACTCGACGAGAGACCTTCCTGCAGGACGCTCCACGTTTCCCATGGTGACTCTCGACCCAGCTGATGGATGAAAATTAACCCTTCCAAAGATCTTGGGATATCCGAAGATTTCCCTTCCAGCGAAAATGGCGCTGTCATTATCGAGAACGAGGACTATGGAATAGTCGTATGTCTCGTTGTTGTACTTGACTCGCACGGTGTGGACGTATTCGTTGTATTCACCCGCGGTAGAAGTGCCATAGTGAATAAACAAGGAAGTCATGATTGGTTGGTCTTCTAGTTCGAGTTCCTGGGGCACAAGGTGTTGGATCTGTGAGGCTTGAACGCGATACGAGATGGCGATAATAGTCATGCCGCTAAAGAAGAATGGTTCTTGGGAGACGTATGGTGGTGCGAACACAGGAATGGCCTTGTCGTCCTGCACGGAGAGTGATCCGAAAACCATGATGGATGAGTAGAGTTGAAAGAATTGAGTAATGGGGTTGTTTCTTAAAGTGTTTGCTTATTGATCTTCTTTTGAGTACAATGGGCAGATTGGCCGTTTTATATCATGTTCCTGATTAATTACAGTCTCACATCGAAGATGTATGCGGCATCGTGCTCGGGTTGGTATGTGACTCCGAGTCCGGGCCCGTGCAAATGCCGTGTCTCGTATGTCCGGTACTCCCCGGAAGTTGACGCTCCACAGTAGTCGATCTCCAAGTTGCAGACATGTCCGGTACTCCGCGGATCGCCAACTCACCAGCTTGGGACCAATCAGATGTAAGAAAACTAGCCCTCACATACTATGCACGATGTCTTGAAATGAGATCTGTCTCAGAGACAGATTCTGCACTGATCATTATTTAAAGTCCCCTTTATGTCGAGTTACCTGACGAACCAGACACTTCCAACCTGTTTCATTCAGTACCATTGATCATGAAAGCCTTTTCCTACGAGAATCCCACCGACAGTCTTCAACTGAAAGACCTGCCCGTCCCAGAGCCGGATGATGACAGCGTTCTCATTGAGGTCAAGGCTGCAGGAATCTGCCACTCAGATTGCCACATCGTCAGCGGCCATGGAGACGACTACATCGCCAAGAAGCCAATTGTGCTCGGCCACGAAGTCGCGGGGATGATTAAGAACCTCGGTCGAAATGTTTCTGGCTTTCAGATCGGAGACGCCGTCACCCTCGCGCTCCTAATGCACCCTGTATCTGAACGCGTCAGCGGCGCCTACGTCGGGTTGAGTTTCGATGGCGGCTATGGCCAATATGTCGTCGCGCCACAGAAGATTCTCGTTAAAATCCCTGAGGGTATTTCTTTCGCACAAGCTGCCGTTGCGACAGATGCGTTGGCGACTTCTTATCACGCTGTCGTGGGAGAGGGCAGCGCTCGGCCTGGCTTGACGGTGGGCGTCGTTGGACTCGGTGGACTGGGCATGCATGGACTTCAATTTGCCTGTCTAAAAGGATCTACCGTGTATGGTTTCGATGTTAATGAGGCCAAGTTTGGTCAAGCAAAGAGCTACGGGGCGAAGGATTGTTTCACGTCACTTGATGATGCAACCAATACTGATATAGCATTTGATGTTATTGTTGACTTTGTCGGCCACTCTACAACCACTTCAACTGCGATCAAGGCTGTGAAACCAGGTGGCAAAGTCGTCACTGTTGGTCTTGCGTCGTCGGACGTCACGATTCCATCAAATACGGGTTCGGGATACATTCTAAAGGGGGTAACTATCGTTGGATCCATCGGCGCGTCAATGCAGGACTTGAAGGATGTTCTGACACTTCTGGCCGAGGGTGCTATTAAGCCTGAGCTTACGGAGGTTGCTTTTGAGGAAATACCAGAGACTATCAAGCGGCTGGCAGAGGGAACTGTGACAGGTCGAGTTTGGACGGACCCAAGCAAGGCTATAAGTTGATTGTGAAGGTTGGCATGATTGACTAGTCTCTATATCATCCGAAATAAACGACTCTTTATAGAAAACAGTATAGACAAGCTGAGGAGATTAAAAGTTCCCTTGACCACCTGCAACCATGGGAATGAGCTTTGTGGAACAAGTAGGATTGGGGGATTGATTGCAGAAATCTCTGTGCTGTAGTAGTGGTAACAGCGAGCCCAGTAGTCGGGCCATTGACCGCCGCGGTACCTTAGGCTCCGCAATTGTCGTGGTGCTATAAGTCGGTTGTGTCAATGTGCCGAGATGAGGTAGTAGTCTCAATAGCGACAAATGCCTCGGTGATACTTCCCAACTCTGTTAACGCTGACAGCACATTGTTTGGGTTCAGCTGCGCCACTATTCAATAGTCACACAAGTGAAATTGGACAGTCCCACAGATTGAGTTTAGTGGCCAAGCTACACTAACCGTCTACAAAGGCGAAAACTTCAGTAGTCACGAGGGGAATACCAAGATTGAAGCATGCAAAATGAAGGTCTAATTAATAGCTCGACTAGAAGGTCATTATTCTAAAAGGCTCCAGAAAGAAGAAGAGGAGATGCTAGCATCTAGAGAAGGGCCGCAAAGAGAGCAGCGAAGAGGGTAGCAGCACCAACGGCCTGCTTGCCGGCACCGTTGATGACAACGGGGACAGTGGTGGGCTTGGGGCCGCTGCCGGTGGCACCGTGGCAGTCAGCACCGTTGCAGTTAGAGCCACTGCCCTGAGAACCAGTGGCCTGGGCGCCTGGGCAGTTAGGTCCGCTGCAGTGAGGGACAACCTTGGAGCCGGGGCAGTTGGGGCCGGAGCAGTGAGGGGCACCACCGTGAGAGGTAGTGTTGGTGTAGGTGCCGTTGTAAACAGGGTGAGTGTAACCGTGAGTAGGTACCTTGACAGCAGGGCACTTGGCACCGTTGCAGACAGGAACCATCTCAGCCTTGCAGTTATCAGGGGTACCCCAAGAGTTCTCCCAAGGCTTGTACATAACCTCTCCCTTCTTGCAGACCTCGCAATCAGCAGCGACATAGAAAGTCTCATGGTTCCACCAGTCGTGGCACTCCTGTGTCTTATAAACCTTCTCGCCGGCACAGCTTCCACCGGAGCAGAACTTGGGGACGTATTGGAGACCGCCCTGGCAAGAGCACTCCTCGGTGATGAAAACCCACTCGTTGTCACAGTCGCTGCCGTTGACCTCAATGAAGATGAAGACGGTACGGTCAGAAGTCTGGGTGTAGCACTTTCCGTTGAAGCAGACCTGGACGGCGGTGACGGTCTCGGTGGTGGTGGTCTGAGGGCCGGCGACAGCGGTGGTGTAGGTGGTGACGAGAGTGGTCTGATCGGTAACGGTCTCGGTAACAGAGTCAGTGACAGTGGCACCGGCACCGATAGCAGAGACGTAGACGGTCAGAAGACGGCCAGCGGCAACAGCTTGACGGGCCTGGAGACGGTTGCGGCGGGTGTCACCACCACAGAAGTTGTCACGGTCGCCAGGGCACTGGATATCACACTGGTCAATATCAACACGGCTGGTGTTGTCGGCATCAACCTCATCACCACAGTAGCAAGCACTAAAAAGGTTAGTATGGTGTATAGTAGCAGGTGGGACGGAATGAGACTCACGTATCGTAAACACCAAAGTAGGCACGGCCAGTGCAGAGAGAAGCACAGCGCTCAAGATCCATCTGAGCGTTGGTCTCAGCAAGCTCGAAAGTAGGGAAACCAGCAGAAGAACCGACACAGCCGAAGAGGGTGAAGACACCAACGGAACCGGGGAAGCCAGCGGGGGAAGTAGCAGAGGCAGAAGCAGACGCCTCAGTGCCGGTAGCAGTAGGAATAACAGTCTCGCCCTCGGAGTTGGTAGTAGCACCCTCGCTGTTGGTAGCAGCGCCAGTCTGAGTACCAGTAGGGAAGACAGTCTCACCCTCAGAGTTGGTGGTAAAGCCAGCACTGTTGGTCTCGATGGCAGTCTCAGTGGGGATGACGGTCTCGCCCTCGGAGTTGGTGGTAGCACCCTCAGAGTTGGTACCAGTAGCGATAGCAGAGCCAGTCTCAGTGCCAGTGGGGATCACAGTCTCACCCTCAGAGTTGGTGGTAGCGCCCTCAGAGTTGGTGCCAGTAGCGACCTCAGTGCCAGTCTCGGTAGCAGTCTCGGTAGCAGCACCAGTGGGAAGACCAGTAGAGCCACCATCAGTGGCAGCAGCAACAGCAAGATCGGAAACGTCAAGCTGGAGGGGCTCAGAGCCACAAGACTGGAGGAACTGAATGTTGGGCTTCTCGGAGTTGAGAGTAGTAGGGTTACTGGCCTGCTCAACGGCGGCGCCGTTGGTGTCGGCAAGAGGCTCGGAGTAGATGGTCTCGCCATCGAGGTTGACATCGAGAGTGCAGCCCTCGAAAGCACGCTTGCGACCCTCGATCACGGCACTGACCTTGATATTGAAGCGGATCTGGATCTCGGCCCCCACTGCGAACTTGGTAATTCCTGGAGAAGCGCTGAACTGAGCAATGCCGTTGGCTCCGGCAGACATGCGACTAAAAACACTATCAGAAGGTGTCCTGTGCCCAGGATCTAGAGGTATACTTACACGATGGTCTCGCCATTGGGACCAGTGACGAAGCTTGAACCCCGGCCAAGGGTGGCAGATCCAAGATCAACGGACTGAGAGGCACCGGGGGCGGTGGTGGAGCTGGGAGCTGCAGCGGTGGTGGTGTCGAGGCTGGTGGGAAGAGTAGTGCTGGACTCAAAAGCAGAAGTGCTGCTGTTGGTGAACCTCTTGAAGTTGTGGGCGAAAGCGCCCGAGGCGCAAGCCACGAGAAGACCTGAAGACAAACGCATAGTGAAACGAGTGACTATGTTAAAGAATGACTAAAGAACGAATGAATGAGTGAGTGAGTGATGATGAATAAACAAAAGAGTCGTCAACTTCGACCAGTATATATAGAAAATAGCTTTGGGATCCATTGTATACGACAATGGCATTTGATGTGTTGTTTGGGTTAGTGTAGCAAGTCTAGAACAGCGTACCTTGCATTAGAACATTCCTCTTCGGCTGGTTCGCCGAGTATCCAATAGTAACGACTAGTAAGTTAAGACATCTTCAGTACCGATATTCCGCCTATCATTGCTCTCCCCCAATGAAAGCATCCATAAAAAGCGTTCCTGGTTCCAGGCTATTGGAATCTGAAATATGCAAGGGAATGTCATTGAATAACGGGCACGGGTGGCGCTAACGTTATAGCGTTGCCGTTCAACCATGAGCCCCTGGAACTACTCCTGATTTGCTGCCCTAAGTGGATGGCACTGTCACGTTAATCTGGTATTTCAATTTTTGGAATGCAACTATTGGGAGTTAGTCTGCATCTGTCAGAAATGTTTCGCCCCAAAGCTTGACTAAAAGCTTGATCTGATCCATAAAGTGGAGTTGTAGGGAATCGATAGTGCAAAGGGAGGCTCAGCTACGCCATATTCGGGGCTTTTGCTTGGCATGCCATTGATTATGTGAAGAAATGAGGTATTTTATGAGTAAACAATTTTATTGTTATGTGGATTGAATGACTCAAATACGTTCCCGGCGATTTGTTGTTTTTGTGCTCTGGAGCTTTTGCTGCAGTACTCCACATCCATAACATCGAGTATCTTCAGTCGATTGTAGACCAGCCTGCTTGGAAAATGTTGATGAATCATGACTGAGACTTTTGGGACCTCCAAATGCTTCGTGTAACCGCGGCTATCTGATCACGACCGTTCCAGATCGGGTAGAAACCGACCATGATGAGAGTCCACCAGAGCCAGATCAGAGACACGACAATCCATGCAGTGAATAACTGTAAGAATAGCAATTAGAAACATGTCTATGTGACGTAATAGAGAGGAAGTATAGGAGAAATGACTGCAGGGTAGGGAACAATAAGCGTACCTCTTGACTGAAAATAAATTTCGCCGCGTACATTGGTAGTGGCCATAATACCCAGTGTCCAAGAAACGTAGCGATAGCCCACCACAGAGCATATTTAGTCCATCGATGCTGATTATTGTCATCAAAAGTTTGATTTGATGCCGTTTCCGTTGTCGTAACCTGTTCAGTGCCTTTACCCTGAGAACTTTCTGATCCACTGGAGCTATCATCAGACTCAACAGCTAGCCTTTGTTCCTTGAAATGGCTCCAGTCATAATTATCAGGTCGTATATACGTAATCACAACACTGTACAGCAAAGGACTGAATAAAGATGCAACGGTGCCGTACATACAGGGTAGGGTCCCTCCCGTAGACGCGACCGTTACTTCTCCGGAAAAGGCGTATGCGGAGCCGAGCCAGACTCCGAGGCCCGTCGCCATTCCTAGGAATGCGGAGCTAATAGCGGCGAACTTAGTCTGCTTGCGCCAGAGTATGGTGAATATTAGCGGAATAACGCCGGGACACGTAAGAATTCCTGTTGAAAGCCGTTAGTAAACAATGGATTTAACGCGACGGGGTCTCTTACCGAGCATGTAGAGTGTCCAGCCCATGTCGACTCCGATGTAATGGAACATGGCAGTGAAGGCCGCAGCTACAACGCCAAAGACGACAACTCCAATATGTCCCCATCGAATCACCTGCTTGTTGGAAGCCTCCTGATTGAAGTATACGCGGTATATGTCGAACGTAAGGATGGAAGAGACGGCAAGAATTTGTGCTGACAAAGTTGAGGTGACAGCCATGAAAGTCATGAGCAAAACGGCGACGGCACCTCCCTTGCCAGCGACAGCAACAGCGACGTAAGGAAGAGCAAGGCCGTTCGTAACCTCAGCACCCGTCATGAGCTATCGTCGAGTTAGCATCCAGTCTCCAATCATTGCCGCTGGCGACATTGCTTACCCGTGGATACGTAGGGAAGATTGGAAGAGCTTCGAGTCCCAGTGAAGCCATCCCCACAATAGTACCGAGCGACCAAGGAGGTATGCTGAAGTAAGAGATACCACCCAGCACATAGCCTGGGACAACGGCGCTCGGCGAAGCAGCGAATGCTTTGAGGAAGTATCCCGTATCCATCTGGCTATGTTAGACCTGCGCACGAATCACGACGGAAAGTATTACATACAACAACAGCACCGAAATTGGAGGTGAGGAGGATGATAGCGAAGTAAATACCCTGTTGGGAAGTCATGGTGAGTAGAGAACCCTCATAGTTGCCTTCAACGACATGGTTCGACTGAGCGGCGACGACGAGATCGTAAAGACGTCCGATTGAACCGACAGATTCCGATGTTATCACCTTGGCTGTCAACCAGCAGCTGAGAATAAGGATCGCGAAAGTATGGATGTAGTCAGTAAGGAACCTGCCCTTGAAGTCAGTAATAACTTAGAGAGTTTTGATCAGCATACGTACGTTGCCTTTATACCACCAACGAGTGTGTAGAGGACGACACCCAAAGGAAGCAAGAAGGTCGATGCCATGATGTGCATTCCTGTTCTGCAAAATGTCAGCGGTGCACCCAACCCATAGAGTAAATGGTCCTACAAGAAGGATATTGCCGCCGATGCGCCTAGGATCATGTTGATTGTATTGAGCAGATTATTAACAATAGCCAAGAATGTGAAGCTCAAATGAGCCACGGTCCCTACAAGATTTAGTACGACAGACTGATATTTGAAAACAGCAGCGACTCACCATATCGGATGCGAATGACCTCAAGAATGGTATGGGCTTCAGGGACACGTCCTTTGCAGACGGTTCCCAGGTAGCCAAAGAAGACAATAACAGTCGAACATCCAGCGCCATACCAGAAGGCACCGCTAATTCCGTAGCTGTAAGTTACTAGAACGCAACTCAACAGGGCGGTACTCCATAGCCATGACTGTAGTACGATCAGTATATCTTGGCGTATAGACAGTGAGAGTGGCGTACCGAAACGACAGCAGACGCGACTAGACCGGTTCGTACCGTTCTGTTGGCAACCATGAAACTAGGATTCTATCGTCAGTATGTGTAAAGTCAAGAGGGTGCCCAAGCTGCCTACGTTTCCACTTTGGAATTGTCTTCGTTCAAAGTCTTCTTAAGGATCGCGGTCAAGCCCATCATGCCTATTCATAGTTAGCCCTCTTCACTTCTAATTCTAACATCAGCGGGAAACTCACCAAAGGCAAATGCCAAACCAGCAGCAACCACGACGCCATATCCAACAGATTGGGGCAGAGGTGAGGGGACTACAGAAGGTTTGTCTGAGCGATAGTAGAGATCCATGTTGGCTATTGTGTCAAAGAGGCAACATGAATGCTAGGACTTGAGATCCTCACCACGGGTCTAATGGACCTTTTATGCATATCCCTGGAGTACAGGACATGGCCAATTACTCAGGATCAGCGGCGATGGCGAAATCGCGCGCTTGTACAACTAATATGTGAAACCTGAGAAGGGGTGACGTTGCTCAATCTCCAAGTGTCGTTCAGGCAAGCAATCAACAGTATAAAAGACATTGAGCTTATCTATCAAAAACAAAGCACTAGTCCGCCACACAATATTTGCAAAGACTTAACTGGTTGATATCCTGCCCCGGAATTGAATCGGAGCGCGGGTCGACAGGGTTCGCGTCCGGACTTCCAGATCCGGTTTAACGTCAATCACCTCATCTTCAATCAATATGTTCAACAGTTCGAATTTTGTCGGGCCCAAGTCCATAGAGCCTCGATTTCATGAAAGGAAAATGAAACAGACATTAACTCCACTTGCGATGCAAGACGAACTTTTTGCACCTAATTCGTGTAAGACCTGTCGACAAAGGCGGGTCAGATGCGACAGGCTGCTTCCCAAGTGTCATCGCTGTGCATCCCTGTTGCTACCATGCGCAGGTTATGGGCGAAAGGAAAAGATTGTATGGACCAACAGTATGGCCTCTAGAGGAAAGATGATGGGAAAGGCCACTTTTGACACGATCACGGATAATGCCCATGATCATAAGGACATATCTGATATTGAGCTCTGCACGAACTTCCCCGTCGCTGGGTCGCCGTTAGTAGACCCAAGCCTACAAAACATACCCAGAAGCTACCATGACTACATCCGCTACTGTGAGTCTCATCTGAGGGCCTTTTCGTTCAGTCACTCACCAACAATACTCCAGTTCACCAAGAGCTCTCCAAAGAGTGTGTCGTATACAACAACTCGCCCTTCAATCCTTTTCTTTCTCTTATGCTTTTAATGCCATCCAGTCAGGCTTTATCCCATATAATGATCTCCATCTCAGCCTTCCACATAGCGCACCGACTTGACATTAGTCAGGTCCAGCTGCAGCCAGATCATAGTGAGGTGCTGCGTATAGCACTTTTCAACAAACAGAAGGCGTTAAGATATCTCAAGCATGAGCTACAAGTTCAACCTGAGATTAACACCGATGCAGTCATCGCCGCAGTGTTGCTGTTTGTCAATCTTGATGTAGTGGAGTTCGGCGGTCGAGGTTGGAAGTATCACCTACGGGGAGCTGAAGAGCTCATCCGAATTCGGAAAAGGTTTGTGATAGATAATTCAGAAAAGTGGATGCAGTATTTTGATACTGCTTGCACGACGTAAGATACCTGCCGCCAATGAAGAAAATTACCGAACTGACAGTTTTAGGTTCGGTATACTCGGCAGTACCCTTGTTCCGTCACAGTCACTACCTGTGGCACCAATGCCTTTGGACACTGGCTTACTAGACACACTTCGGAGATCCGAGCAACAGACATGGATCGGTTGTCCGGCAGACCTCCTCTCCTTACTGCGCGTCATGAATACGCTACGTACTGTATCGGATCATTCCAGCCACGCGGACGAAACCGTCACTTCAATTCTCGATGGCTTGAACAATTTCTCGCCGCGATCCTGGGCGCATGACTTTCCAGATCCTCAGCATCATGAGTCAAGACATCATCTCGCCCACGCATACAAAGCAGCGGTCAGCATCTACGCCTATCACGCCATCAGGGAAACACTTGGCCAACCGCCATTACCTGAGTTGGATATTTCTAGAATCTCAAAACTTGGCATATTACACATGTCTCAGATACCAGCAAGCGACTTCCATATCAAAAGCCTGGTATGGCCTGCTTTTGTTCTGGGCGCTGAAGCTCAAGATTTGCGTACGAGGGAAGAAGTCAAGAACATTATGCACAATATCTGGGTATCCTCATGCTGCTACAATGTCAAGACTGCTACAGGGATGCTTGGGAGAATTTGGGAGCGGGGACAAGATGATAGTAAGGATAAATACAGTTGGTTGAGATTTATCTGGGAGCAAGACGAAAGCTGGTTGTTTCTTTGAGATGAAGATCAAAATGTAGCCAAGCATATGCCTTTAATCACAGCGCAAATTAAGATACCGTTTTGGCCAAATAATAATTTCTTTTATAATAGATCCATTTCAGATCCCATAACTCCTTCATACATCGGTCCTCAACGCCAGAACCCCCTCTAACTATTGTTCTTCCACCTCATGCTCTCCCTTAGTTGACCTTAGCCTGGCTAAGGTTCTGGATGATGTTACCACCATCAAATAGACCATTAGCAGCCTTGGCACGGCAAAGATCCTTTCCGCGCTCAATGACGTTGGCATCACATTGCAGGTTTGCCTGTGCAACGCAGCTAAGTCGGCCACCACCTATGACTATTGTCAGCGACATATTATACAATTTCTTTCACTGCCGCTACTTACAGTTGTTACCACCGGGAACACAGCGACCGGCTTGGCCATTGGAAGCAGTGCAAGCGTCCTGCTTCAGGCTGGTGTTGGCGACACAGCATTCACCGCTGGGGACAGGTCGGCCGCCGTTCTGACCATTTTGACGGGTGACCAGGACAGCACTGCGAGGGGCGTTGCGCACACCCTCAGTGTCGACGATGCCGGCGGAGGCAAAGGCAGCGAGACCGAGAACAATGGCGGTGATAGAGAACTGCATTTTGGATTGTTGAAGAAAGGTTTTTTTTTGGTTGGTTTCTGGCGACTGATTGTGATGAAGAAGATATAGGATGTGAAGTGGATTAACCGACCAGCGGAAAAGAATTGAAAGTAGTGATTAAAATGAGATTGTTGAGTGAGAACTGAAGATCCAAAGACCGACGACCCGAAGCTTGGATTTATACTTTTCCCGTGAGGCAAAAGACCTCCTGCGATGCCTCTTTAGCGCTATCCAAAACGCGTGCGGCGTAGTATTCCCTTGCCAAGCCATCGTCTCAAGACTTCTACCATGGCATACCGCATATTCTCGTGAGGCTAGGGAGGGCGTACTGAGATTGGATGAGACGAACAACGCCTGGTGTTCAGGTTGAGACCAATGAAACGGCTGCAAACAGTGAAACGGTTACATCCATCTCTTGCTACCTACCCCTGGCCTTGGCCCGGTAGTAGCCGCTTTGGGTTTAATCCCGACATCTCGCTTCCTCCGACGTCAGAGAAGTCATAACTGGCTATATGCACTAAGCCCCTTTAAGCATGCATGCAGGGGTCAGCGTTTATCAAAACGGGTAAGGAGCTAGATCTCCTGACAGATCTGAAGTATCTCCTTGTAAGACCAACAATTCTGGCTATTCTCTTGTTTTTAGCCGCTTTGCAAAATGTTTCCAGCCAATCTATTATTATAAGATACGAGACCCCATTACTGGAAGTCTTCTAGGTCTAGACCTGGCACAGCAATGCCTAGGTCTTTCCCGTTCTGATACAGGCCCAAGCTCTTCTCGAGCTTACAGGGATCGAGACTCTTGTGGGTGCGCCAGTTAGGAGTCTTGATGCCACGAATGAGCTTCACTACAGAAACAACACTGTAACCTGGAAAAGGCTCACTGGGCTTTTCCATTGGAAGATTCCTCTCCCGCATTTGTTTCATGAGATATCCAAGAAGTCTGCAAGAGCATTCTAGAGTGCAGCCAACGCGTCCTACAACAAGGTCTTCTTGCAAGCTGTACAATTGGGAAAACAGCTCATCTATGAGCTCGCAGCGCATATGATTTATCTTTTCTGCGTCATGTTGGTTATTTGCATCTATTTATCGAAGCCAGCAATGAACTCACCGAGGATTTGAGCTGGAATCGGCAGACATGTTTCGATAAGTCCAAACGTATTGAGTATTGCGAATCTTGTTAGTCCCTTGAAGCCTGGTGTATGTGCAAAAGTCCTCGCGAGGAACAACACAATTGTCTCATCGTGGCCAAAATAACCTGCATCGTCGATAACGTTTTCGTGAAAGGGCCAGAATGAGTATCCTGAAAAGTATGTTATCGATTGTCGCCAGGATTCGAAGAATATCTGTACAACCTCCCGGCAGTCATAATAGTCGACAATGACCCCAACTTGCGCTATGGCATCCATTGGTAGGTTGCCTGGTACGCTGTCGTGATGGCTGTGTATAATATCAAGCACTGTGAGGAAGGCTTCAGCATTCCAGTCGGATGCTTTGATTTCCAACATTCCTTTATTATTAGGTTTTGACTCCTGGTATTCCCCTTGGATCATCTTTCTGAAGACTGGCGATGCGAGACAGAGATGCTTGGCAGAGACGCGAAATTCAATATGGTTCGGATGGCCATCTTGCAGGTATGGTTGTAGCGATGCCATTTCATCCTTGGTCGCCGGTGGCTTCATAGCATCGGCTTGTTGTTTTTGAGACGAGTTGATCTCGACGGCCTTTTTTTCCGCTGATATTTCTTGTTCTATTGGCTCATGAATCTGCTGCAAATTCGGACACTGTAAAATCAACAGGGCATCTGCCTGCGGATCAAGCTCAAGCAGTGCTTTCTTCATTATGACTTTGGACATTCAAGTCATCTGAGCTAGCTTACGGTCATGGAATCTTGGAGATTGGTTTCCCCGCCTTGGGCACAATTTTAACCTTTCTTAAATGGAAGGCCTCCCGCATTAATCACGTGCATGTCTTTTCAGGATGCTACCCGGTAGGAGTCTCAAATTTAATGACGTTGATGACTATGGTTATTGGTTTACTAGTTATCAGATTATTTTTCGTGTTGCTTTAAGTTATGATTATCTGCCGGTAACTTGCGCCTTGTATTTCTGGTGCTACGTTGAGTCATATTGCCTTTCATTACTCTTATGTTTTTGGAACTTGATTTATTCTGACGAGATTCACGAGACTTGTTCGACATGAAAATGTGGGTGCCAGCTCTTGCTAATAATAGTAGTACAGCTATACCTAATTTGTAATAGCACTCCATAACCCTACTCTGCCATCCACCCGTCGCCACAAATCGCGTCGGGAAATCTATTATCCGAATCCAGCCTACCGACCGTATGTTGGCCTGCTTTCCCCTATCCGGAGCCAGTGGCTCACGAGGATGGATCACCCTTGTTTCAGCTATCTTATTGCAGAGTACGGAGGTATTTCGCCTCTTAGACACCATTCTTAAGCTCGATTTGGTACAATTACCTGGTCGTTACACATTCGCGAAGCTGTCACCATTTTAACGCCAGAATGCAGTGGGCATTGGCGCCTAGGGCACCCGCACAACGATGCCTTTTCAGCTATCCACTCGCAAGCTAGTATAAATTCAGAATATTAGCATTTACCTCGGTATAATGATGTGCAGTTATGTGCCTAGCGGCTCGCAAGCTTAAACTAACAAGGCTGTGAAATTCTTAATTATGCAGATTTAAAAGAGAGTAATCGCTGTCCTACGATTTCAGCAGTATCTTCTCACTACCACCAAAACTCGTCTCCCGTCAAGTCTCCCCTTCCCGCCAATTTCGCCGAATCTGCACCCTGGCTCCGTTACCATGTCTACTCGCACCTCGCCAGTACAAATCACCGAATATGCGAGACCACGCGGCATCACCGCCCTCGTCTTTGGCGGCGCAGTATTTTCGTATTTATGCTTAGCTGGCGTCACCTTGATATCTGAACACAACTCGATCTGGCAAACTCTCGACAATATCTCGCCGGGCAGCGCAGACACGTTTCGCTGGATTGTCAAGACAGGGGTTCCGCCACTTGTCGTGATACACACCATCGAGGCCGTGGCATTTGATCGTACAAGGTTGATGCCACATCGCGTTCCCAGATGGGGATTACTTTGGTGGAAATGGGTCCTGAGCTGCTGGGTTGAGGGGATTGGATGTTGGCAGCGCTTTGCCTCGGTCGTCAACGCGAAGAAGGCGTCAGCAAAGTAACGTCAAGAAGAGGGGAAATGCTTTGGGCATGGACTCGGGCACCTTCTCAGACAATCGAACGCGTCACTGATGAAGAGCAGTCGTCATGAATGTCCTGTGAATGGGGTCGAAAGACGGTGTAAGCATGATATAATGATATTGTGTACAGATCGTCATCAGAAATGAAGGTTCGCTGACCATAAAGTTATACTTTAAGCAGCAGCGATGGTTATGAATCATATCGCTCATATGTATTGAGATGTGTTCGTTTCTTTGTGCTCGGGTGTAAGGTTCTTTCTACCCCTCAACTTTAGCATACGGTGGCAGAATCTTATTACTTCTCCAAGGTGAATGACAGGTCGGTGTTGCGGAGCGGCGTCTGTCGCGGTCTTCCAGCGGCCTGAGGACCGAAAGTCACTTCTTTGACGCTAAGTGTAGTTAAAGAATCACCAGGCACAATATATGCATTCAATAGAAATTACTTCTTGATAACAGATGAATTACTATGCTACTGAAAACTGAGTGTAAATTGTGCAACCCCAGACTTAAGCTCCACATGACGTTCCCTAAATCAAGATAGAAACCGCGGTAACCTCTGGCTGAAGCACAGGATACTCAATAGAACCCGGAGTCTGTATCGCAGAGATATAGTCAAACGCCAAACCCGCATTCTTAAGTCGACTATAGAAAATCTCAGCCGCATCCTTGATAGCCTCCGAGTTCAACTCCTTGTTCTCAGTAACGGTGCGGTCCTTGTTAACATTGTACAAGGACTTGGCGTAGGTGATGAGGTTGTATCGGTCCTCAACCTTGAAGCTCAAGAGCTCGGGCAGTTGGGCAGCGAGAAGCCAGTCCTTCCACTTGGCATCCTTGGTACCGATAGGGAGAGCGTCGGTGAGATGCTGCTCGGTGTAGCCCTGAAGGTCCTGGAGGCTCTTGGGTAGAGGTGTGCAGAGCGCTGGAGGCTTGGATGGAACGAAGCTGTAGTAGTAGTCCTGGAGATAGTTGACAGCTGTGTGCTGGGGTGATGCTGTGTGAATGCACATGGTTACAGCGTCGATGAGCTGATCAACGGTGGTGATGGTTGGGAAGGTAGGGATCTGGCCACTGGTCTGAATCTCCTTGCACCAGTCGGCAATACAAGCTTCCTTAGCAACGACATCATCCGAGGTATACTTCGTCTCAAGAACAGACTTGACGAATTCCCGGATGATACCCCAGAGGAGGTACATATCAGTAGCATAAGGATAGTTGCGGTACTTATCACCCATCTCACCCTCAATGTCAAAGCCTCGCTTCTTGAGATCGTTGGGAATGTACTTATCCTGGAAGTTGAAGTTCTTGTACGACCAGTTAACCAGTCCGAAAGCGCCGACCTTGGGATCAGGTTTAGGCCCAGAGCCAAAACCGGAGATGCGAGCAATGACGAGGGGAACGAGAAGCTTGCGCGCAGCGTCGTTGAGAGCGAGCGTTCGGAACCAATGAGGGCTGAGGATCTCGTAGAGGATGTGACGCTCGGGAATGGTGCGGTTGGTGGCGACGATGATGGCCTCCTCGATCATATGCGTGTCGACGAGGTGGGTAGCAACCTCGTGTCGTGCCCAGTCAGCTGTTTGGGCAACGGTCTTGGCGTATCTCCACGGCCAGTCGTCCTTCTCAGCGATCTTGCCCTCATCATCAGGGTTCAATCTCTGGTTGAAGATGGTGACTGAGTTATCGAGAGAGCCCTTGTAGTCAAGAGTGATGGCCAATGGGTGAAGCCGGCCGTCCTCGTGGAGCTGGAAAATAATCACCGACGCCGCTGCGTACCGATAGCTAGGCTGCCCAGCAGGATCAGGGTTCTTAATCGTGTTACAGAACTCTTCGTCGTCCTTGACGCTAGTGGCCTCGCGGAAGTAGGAATAATCCTGAATCAAAAGATCCTTGCCTTCCTCGAGCAACTTCTTCACCGCGTCAAGACCTTGCTTCTCTGCCTCGGCAATGTAAGCCTTGATCTTCTCAGCAGGAGCAGTCTCGATGGTCGATGGGTTAACACCGCTGAAGTGCTGTTGCGCAAATTTGGCGTCAGAATACCAATCAGCGTGTTCGCCCATGTTTCTGCCTTTCATGATGTCTGCGTTCTGGCTTTGCTTGACGCCATTAACAACAGCACCATTGGGCTTCGCACTCTGGTCATCGGCAGATTCGGCCTTTGGTTGGTTGTCCTTGCTCCACTTCTCAACGTCTGCAAGAGTTGGTCCGACGTAGGGACCATCGGTAGATGAGAGTTCCTTGGGGATTATGAAGGAAAACATGGAAGCAATCTTGATGACGAAGTTCCTCTCGGTCTCGTTGAAGATCTGACCGACGCCGTCTTTTCTAGGGGCGCCATCCAGGCTTTGTTGCTCATCCTGAGGAAGGGTGTTCAGATGGGGAGGATAACAATCGCTGGGGTCGCTCCATTGGTAGGTGTTCTGCTTGAGAGCGAGATCACGCTTGACGGGGAAGATGGGCTCAAATCCCTGGGTGTCAAAATGAGAGGCAGCGCTAGTCAATATCAGTTAGCGACTTTGAAAACGGTCAAGATAGGGACGTGTTGCTTACGCTTCTTCGAGAATCTTATACAGCTCAGTCAAGGCCAGGCGAGTGCCCATATAGGTACCCGTTTCAAGACCCTTGCGCGCAACAAGCTTGCCATCGAGAGCGCCAGTCTTGTCAGTGTTGAGGACGATGCCCTGTCTGAGAAGCTCGTTTAGGAAGACGCCTTTGTCCCAGACCTCTAAAGGATCGTCTTCAACAGCATAGTTAACTTTGGAGTTGAGAATCTCGTCCAATGTCAATTGAGGAGGGCGAGGTGCTAAAGGAGCTTCTGTTGCCATGGTGGAAGATGTGCTTGCTTGATAGGAAAGAAGATTGGATGGTGAGAGGGATGAATGATGTAGAGATGAAGAAAGTGAATAGATATTTCTGTTGATGCTCCATCAACTACTTTATATATCTTATTTACCTGTCCATCTTAGTTACTCTACGAAGATGACAACTCTTCTCAGCAGCATAATCAACGTGGCCGATAACCCAAGATTGCCCCTCAGCCAACATCGCCTTGGCGATTAACACAAACAGTCTAGATCTTGTCAGCAGCATGCTGGTCAATAAAGTCGAGAACGCGTGATATTTCGGATAAGAACCTCAGCTCGCCACAAGAACAAAGCGACGTTTCTCAGCCAGCCACGGACCCATAGCTGCATCTCAAGAAAACGACCAGACGTGAAGGAACATAGCCTCCGGCTAGCTAGCTTCGGTAAACGAACAGATGGCCCCAGACCGCGCGGCCCGAGCCTGTCTCGAACTAGCTACATAAGCGTCTAGAATCATTCAACGTATCAGTCAATAATGCTTAGACGACAGTACTTGTTCAAACTATTAACTGCAGGAAATAGCTGAGCGGGTAAGCCGATGAATTGAGAACGCCAATCTGAGTCAGCGGCAAACCGTACAGGGAAGCCCCTGTTCTTAGTCAATGCTGCAGTAACTCCCAATGAAGATATATGCGTATAATCAGCCGAGACCAGGGGAGCCAGGTGAAGGCGCTCGCAAGAGAAGGATAGCAGCTGCGCAAATAAGCGGTGTGCATTTGGTCATCACGCTGAAACAGCTGCAGATGCGACGAGACCACGCGTCTCGCGCATAGGCTTGGACCCAGATCTAGGCCCTATTATGGCGCACACGATCTCAATTGTTTCAGTTGGCAGTACTAGCTTTATACCTCTGCATGTTACCGTCTGTAAAACGGCTAGACTTTTCTATTGTGGCTGGCTAGTAGTACCAGAATTGGCAATACGCCCATTATAGTGCGGCTAAGGGTCTTAGACATGGCTGGAATAGGCTACGTGGCCTGTATGTTAGGAACAAAACGGCGGGGACCCACAACTGCATTGACTATTTGGTCTAAACCCCAATAACGTACGTTCTCTGCATCATGGCGAGCAAGGTTGGTTATGCAGCCCAATCATGTCTGAAGGAAAGCTGCTGACGTTCGAGCTAAGCGTTTGTGTCTCAAATCTCGTCACTAAGCCACGTTATTATCGCCGCGTATCAAGCTCAATTGTGAGATACTAAGTGATGTTCTTCGCTGCTATCCAATATTCTAGACCTTTGTTTCCACTTCGCCAAGTTTGCTTCGTGGGGTTAGGTCTCTTACGCTCTGAAGACCCCTGCATGGTGCAAGTCACGTTGCATGTCAGCCGCACCAGTATAGAGTAGTTCCGATAGACTCCCTAGGCTGCTTAGGCAGCCAAATTCTTTATCGCGACTCTGCATAGAGCTGAAACTTTAACCAGTCCCGGATGCGAATATGACATGTATGCCGCTATTGGAGGGATAAGGTTCCTGATGAGTTGACTGTTGACTAGTGTAAATAATCCCTGGTGATGTCAAGCTTTTCCTGCAGCACAATATTACACGATTCGAGGACATGCTGCGTGAACGCTCTACCCCTCCGGTCAGCATGAGTAAGCTTGATATCGCTGTGGCTAGCTGAAATATCCGCTGATAGAATCTTCGTGATGGCAATGCATAAGTCTGGAACCTCATTTTACTCCATGTCTCGACTACACGATCACTAGTGGTGGATGACGGAGTCCCGAACGCCTCGCTCGACTTGGCAGCGGCCGCTCTAGAACAGCATCCCTCCTTTTGTGATTATCCTGTAGGGTTGCGAGCTAGAAACTAGCAGATACGCGTAAGAGTTGCGTGCGTGTCTCACAATCAGTCTCTCGACGCCAGCTTCAACTTATCCTCAAATATCTGCTCCTCTCGCTTGAACTCACTGTCAGATAATTTTCCCATCATCCCAAACTATTTACAAACTACGTTCACAATGTCCACTCAAGTCATCTACCCAAGCACTGGTGTGACTAGCACGCCAGACCAGACATCCAAACCTGCCCCAAATGTTTCGTCAACTGAAACTCAGCCGCCAAAGGACCAGCTCCCTCAGGATTTGGTCAATGCTATGCAAGCAATCTTTGGCAAGCATCCAGGCTACCGAACAAGTAAGCTTCTCAAGATAATAGACTAAGATTCAAGGCTGACGATCTGTACTTGCAGCTCATGCCAAAGGTCTTCTCGTGGAGGGCACCTTTACGCCAACAGAAGAGGCCAAGACGCTTTCCACAGCTGCTCACTTCAACAACTCTTCAACAAAGGTAATTGCGAGGTTCTCTGTGGGTGGCGGTCTGCCTCATGTTGCGGACGTGGCAGACGGCGCTACACCCAAGGGTGTTGCCATTCGCTTCCAGATTGACGAGAACACTCACACTGATCTGATCAGTCACTCGTTCAACGGGTTTGCAACTCGCAATGGCGAAGACTTCTTGACCTTCCTCAAGCTCTTTGGCGCCGATGGCTTTACTGAGGCGCAGCTCAAGAAGGCCAAGGCTAGCGGCGGTGACTACTCCAAAGAGCAGAAGCTTTACGATCAAGCTCACGCTGCGTTTTTGTCTTTCCTTGGAAAGCCTGAGCACAGGTCGGCTGCAGTTTTTGTGACCTCTGAGAAGCCCAACCCTCATAACTACGGAACCATCACGTATTACGAGCCCAACACTCATGTCTTGACCAACAAGGACGGCGGCATCACCAACGTCCGGTATCGCCTTGACCCGGCTGACGGGGAGCACCTCTACCCTAACAAGACTCCCGAGGATAAGGAGGTGCTTGCGAAGTTAGGCAACGACTATTTAGAGGATGACCTCAGGCAACGCTTCCCAGACAAGCCAATCGTGCTCACCATTCAAGCACATGTAGCTGGCCCTGATGATGTGCTAGATGACGCTACTAAGCCATACCAGAGCAAGACGTTCATCCCCGTTGGCAAATTGGAGATCAACAAGGTTTCGGACGACAATGCTGCTAAACAGCAGCAGATCGCATTTCATCCTAACCCGGAGAAGGGAGGTATACAAGGCATTAAGTCGTCTGACGATCCTTTGATCCAAGCACGGAAGGGCGTTTACTGGATCAGTTCGGATCAGCGAAGACATGAGAAGCAGGTTGAGTAGAATACTGTTGGTGATAAGTCCTGGTAGTTAGAATGGATCCCAGCGACTGTTAGCTTAGGCGCATCTCTGTGGAGCTTTGGCATTTTCCAACTCCCCTGAGTGCCCTTACATACTGAAAGCAATAGTTATCTGTAAACCGTCTTAGTATTAGTATGAAACAATCAATATTCGTCAGTTTACCCAAAGCTTTACTCATTATTTCCACTAATAACTAGAAACAGTTTATGCTTATTCATAGGCAGCTAAGAGTTCCAAGGCACTTGGATCTGAGGCAGATTTGTCCGTGGCTGCGTATCAGTGAGGCGTTCCTGTTGTTTCAACGCCTTCTCGGAAATGAGCCTGCATCTTGAGTCTCTATCCAAGCAATTCTGCTCTGGTTGTACCAGTTTCACACACGCAGTTGACCTCGGTGGCTCCTGGAAATTGATTTGATCGATCGAGACACACTAACACCCACAAAAGAGTACGCCTGCAGTCGGACTGCCCTAACAATATTGGAGACTATCTGGTCTGGGTCTGGCTGCTTGGGTTCTCCTCAACAACGCTGAAGAATGGGGCTACAAGATACCGCTCCCTATCCCCAAAATTGCTGGTCTTGCTCTATTCTATCCTTCGCTGGATCGGACTGTGTCCAAGGCCCGGAAACGCGAAGGGCTCCCAAGACAGGATTTACTCTTGCCCAAAGGTTTAACTGACATCTTTGACGCTGCCTATCTGAAGCCGGTACCAATTTCTGAACGAGGTGACATCCGGTTATCACCTTCGCTTATGCCTGACGACTTGGTAGAACGACTGCCTCCAGTCTATCTCTGCCTCTGTGAGCACGATGTGCTTACCGCAGAGGGGATCGCATTTTCTAAACGTCTTGAGGATCATTCGATTGAGGTTTACGTACGGGTCATTCCTGATGCATGGCATGGATGGAATAAAGCACCAACCCCGGCAGACACAGTTGCGCAGGCATATAACGATGTTTTAGAGCTTATAAGAAAGTGGCTAGAATAATATTTATTATATCAAATACAGAAAGAAACCAAATCAGAGGATCAGACCCTTATTAACTTTATTCTTAACCTAGTTTGACGAATATCTGCTCCTTGGCTGTATGGCAAAGATCTATAAAAGTTAAATAAGTTATTAATCTATAGGTAACAAGCCAAATCTCTACAGGCATCCACTTTACCAGGTTAAGGTCTATGCACTACAACAATATCCAACATTCTCACAAACTAGCGAGCTGATCCACCCTAGAGTCGAGAGATAACATGATCGAAAATCTGGTCTTGGACAGGCTTCATCAGACCGTACGATAAGTGATCACTGGCAAGCTGGCACGTGCAATTAGGGTCGAAGGAGCAGACAATATCATTCTATAGGCCCAGTGTTAGTGACAGGTTATATCTGGATAAGAAATACTCACCTCCAAGCAGATATCAGCGACCTTTCCACTGCGGTCAAAGCCATCGTTGAACGTAAGGATGCTGTCATTTGACTGCAGGGACTGGACGGCAAATAACCCATATGCAGTGCGGTTGTCATGGTGGCCTTGACTGTCATAGTTGGAGAGTCTACCAGGCGTGCGATACGGGTTGCCAACCATCACAACGCTGCTAACAGCGGCCATACTTGCATCATCAAGTTCACTTAGCACTCTCTGAACCACAGTTGCGCCCTGAGAATAGCCAAAGAGGAAGTAATTTTGCTTCGGGCAATCCTGAAGGCCATATTTGATAATATCGGTAACGAACTTTACACCACTGGTAACATTCTGGTCGAATCCAGCTGGGTAGACGACGGCTTGGCTAACGGCGCCAGTATTGTTGGCTAAAATCCGCTGAATAGTATTTTGGAACATAAGGGATACACCCTGCGGCTCTCCAGATCCTCGGGCATCAAGAAGTTCTAGGTCAAGAATTAGTATCTATCTCTTGTGCTTTGCGGAGGCGGGCGCAACTAACTGTAGGTAGCACATGGCTTCAATTGCTCAGGTGTTGATAAGTTGACGCGGGGAATGGCGAGATAAGCTGAATCGCCACAGCGGCAGCCGGACTCAGCAGAGGTAACCGCAGCGATGCCAGACAGAGTGGACAGAAAGAGGACTTTAGGAGAAACCATATTGAAGGCAGGTCCTAGATGTGTATTGTCAGGGAGTGTATGAAGTCAGAGAATTTAGGACGAAAGAATGGAAGAATAAGTTACTGTTTGGAATTAAACTAAGCTGGATCTATGATTCCATTTTATTTATATATTGACGTACAATGCCATCTACGCAATAAGACATTGAGGCTGACGGGTATTTGACACTTGGGTCCGGACTAGCGTGGACCTCGTATATCGGTACGAAGCATAGACCAGTTTCAAAATTTTAAGGCAAAGTTAATTTTATAGGCGAAGGCAAGCATATTGCTGTCTCATTGGTCTGACCAGCCACCGTGGATACATACGCGCGTAACCAGTCTTCCGGGAGCTGCAATCCGAATATGCCAAGCCAGATGTTGCTCAAGAAAATATTTACATAAATTACTTACGTAAATCTCTCCGTCAGTTCCAGTTCGCAATGTCCGATTCTCCCCTGTAAATGCAAAATCCTTCTTAGAACATCTAAGGCAAAATTGCTTGTCTCATTCTTCAGTTCTGTACACCTGGCCTTTTAAAGACGACTTACTATAGCTGCACTTACTGATACTGTCGGATTCAGTGAACGGTTGATTCATCAAAGTTAATTGCCAAACTATCATCATAGAAAGCCGAACACCGGACTTGTGCTTAGACCATTACAGTTAGCCTAGGAGGAGAAAGGTGATGCCGATCTCTTAGTCATCTAAGCAACGTACTTGATTCGCAATCTGAATCTTCCGCCTACCTCGCTGTTTTGAGCCAGGATGTTAACAGCTCCTATTAGGCACTATAGGGATGCGGCGAGCGCACAACAAGACGAGGACAGGCTGCCTGACATGCAAGCGAAGGAGAATCAAGGTTCGATCGTTACCGCCCTTTAATTGGACGCTCACCGACTCACCTATTGGCTCACATAGTGCGACGAGACGAAGCCGGCTTGTAGAAACTGCCAGATCCATGGCACCTCTGAATGCTTGTATGAGGCGCCAGAGGCCTCTCGGTCAGCAGAGACCTTAGTACTGACAGGTCAAGGTTTCCAGCCGGTCAATGGCATCTACACGCTTCAGCACCTAGGTCTACTGCATCACTTCACATCCTCCACGGCGCTGACACTCTCCGTCCACGGACAGGTTCAGAAGCTATGGCAGGTCGACATACCGCATATCGGATTATCTTTCCCATTTGTGATTCACGCGATTCTTGCCCTATCTTCGATGCATATGGCTCATGAGTTACCAGACGAGCATCAAGCCTATTGGGCATTGGGCATTGAGCTACAGCAGCAAGCTGTGACGGGCGCACAAAAGGCTTTGGATAACATCACAAGAGAAAACTGCACTGCTGTGTTTCTTTTCTCGGCACTGACATGCGTAATTTCGCTTGCCCGCGGCTGTGGCCACTCGCCCAAGTGTGGCCCTGGTAGCGAGCATCCCTCTGAAATAGGCTTTGAGAGCCTGCTTGAATGGGTTGTTCTTTACCGTGGCACGAGACATCTCCTCGGACCACCCTATGACGAGGTGTTACATTCTGGCCCATTGAAGCCCATGTTCGAGCTTGGGTCTAAACGAAGGATGCGTCTTCTCGCTCCTTTAGCCACTCTGGATACAGCCAAATCCAGCGCGTGGTCGAAGCTTCAAGCTGTAATATACGATCGTGTCAAAGATAGGGAACGGCTCGATGCATATGACACCACGATCGACCACCTGCGGCGAGCTTTTCACGCCGTTTACGATAAACCACTAGACGAGTTGGAAAACGTGGATGTGTTTGCCTGGATGTTTGCCATATCAGACAACTATGTGGCTTTGCTCAAGCTGCAGGATCCGATCGCTCTGGCTTTGTTTGCTTGCTTTGCTGGTTTGATGCGAGAGATGCACTCTATGTGGTGGACTCATGGTCGCGGGGAATGTTGTGTCAGCCAGATCTATTATAAGCTGAAGAGAGAGGAGGAATGGCTTGTTGAGTATGTCGTGAGTATAATCGACTGATGGTGCAACATTCTACGCGTTCATCTCTGTTATTTTTTATTTGTCAAGCAAGCTTTTTACGTTTCAAGGGTATGATATTTAAAATTATTCTGAAGTACTTAGAGTGACACATCTTATGACGTATTGGGTATCTGACGCAGCCCACCCTTTCAGCATCATACTAGAAATACGTTGTGCTTGCAGCTATCAGCGACCTTGAAACCAAGATCAGTGGAACTAACTATGCTCTGTCAATTAAGACGTTCTTCGCTTTGGTCCTCAATATAGTTCAAACTATAATCAATAGCAAGCCCAAGACTGATGACACCGCCGGTCATCCAACAGTTGTTGCAAAACCACCACCATATGTTCCCTGGATCCTTGAGTCTGACGCGTTTGATCATAGCACCGAGCGTCAATGCTGCTCCCCCACAGCTAATGGCGTAGAATGTGATGCCAGCTCCGGTAGCAACCCCAGCCCCAGCTAACAGTCCCACCATGCTGGCCGCTAGTCCTGCCAGAATATACTTCGTATTCGCCTTGTGTTTTAAGGCAATACTTTTTATACCAACTCCCGCATCATCGTTGATATCCATGTGGGCGTAAACCATATCATAGAGAACCGTCCACATGATGTTAGCGACGTATAGGCATCCAGCAGCTAGAAACATAGTCGAATCTGATATGATATCAACGCCAAGGGCAGGGAATCCCATCAAACTACCCCATGAAAAAGTTAAACCAAGGATGAATTGAGGGTAATATGTGATTCTTTTAGCCAAGGGATAGCTCACAACCAATAACAAGCTAGGAATTCCATATAGTATACATGAGGTGGGAAACTGAAGAAGGACTCCTAGACCTGCAAGAAGGTTAAAGCTTGTGAAAATTAAAGCCTGGAGTGGAGTAATTGCGCCTCTTGCTAAGGGTCGCAACCGGGTCCTAGCCACATGAGGATCTAGATTCCTGTCCCAGAGATCATTGATAGCACAGCCGGCTCCACGCATAATCACTGCCCCAGAGAGAAATAAAATAGAGGTACCAATGACAGAACCAGGCGTGGTTATAGGGGTCGTTGAAGAGGCAGCCATTAATGTTGAAAAAAGACACGGAAAGAAAAGGTAGTATATTCCAACTGGATTCTGTAATCGAAGTAGCTCAGCGTAAGGAATCCAAGATGTCGGCAATTTAGAGAGAAGATTGGTCTGGGGCAGGAGAAAACCGGGCTTGTGAGACGACTTGGTATGAAATCCTGACCGATTCGCAATGCAAGTGGCGGCATTAGATAGGGCGGCTCGAGACAGTTGTTTTGGCACATCACCGGGCTTTTGAGAAAAGAGTTTAACTCGCGGTAGTGATGGGGCTTTTAGGAAACGATTATTGCAGGCACATGACGAATGCCAAGTGGTAAGGCTAGGAAGCCTGCTGAATCTCATGCTTACTTTAGTCGGCTCTGACCTTGAAGCTTCAGGTCGTCGATAATCGGTTGAATCATGATGTTGATGTAATTTAAAGTTGCTCGGATCCAAAAAAGGGGAATGTCACATGACTAGGGTTACAAAGCAATGCTATAATAGGAAGTGCCAATACGGTCGCTCGGAGATTGTATTAATATAATATTTATCGGGCCCCTAAGTAACATCAGGCATAGGGCGTACTGAAATGGGTTGCAACGTCTCAGGACTGGCGGCATGAGCGGCAATGACGGCAAATGTGCAGCTAAAGCATGGACCATGTTTTGCAAAAGGAGCGACTTTCGGAAATTCGCCATACACCGTTACATTTCATCCGGGGTCCGTGTTTTATCCGGCATTACTTTTCTAATAGGTTTATATATTACATAAAGTAAAGTGCATACATCTCTGTCCAACTGGTTATCTTCTACCTATTCTAGAAGAGGCAGATAATAGTAATACGAAAATCCAAGCTTCTTTAGGCTTTTACCAGCCGCTTAGTAGCTTACTGCAACTTCACCTAGATATTCTTAATAATATATAAGCTTCTGACTTTTCCAGTTGTATTACTTCAAGTAGAGTTTACTATTTTCTAGATATAACCTTTAGCTCGAGACAAAGGCCTTAGATACCTTATCTCTATTTACTAATATATAAGTTAATTCTTTACTTCCTTACACTTATCTCTGCCTTATACATCATCACATAATACCCAAACCGATAGCCACTTAAGTGTTCATAAGAAGTAATTAAAATATGTAGGAAAAATATTATACTAATACAGAACGGGTCCTATTTTGAGTTTTAGACTAATTAGATCTCCCTATCTTAGCATGGATTATTCTAAAACGTCCATAAAATTAACAGACCCTAAATAGCCAAATCCCAAACCCCGTTCTATCAGCTCATATCCCCTCTAGGTAGATGAAGGCGTGTAAGAAATCGCTGATAACTTACTGTGGAAATATGACCCGGATGCATGTGATAAAGTGAACAGGAAAGCCGCGTTTTTAAAACGAGGACTGCAGACAAGTCTTTGGCAAACCGCTATGTACGACTCTTACTAAGAAAAGAGATATCTGAGAGATAATTCGAGATGAGGCTATATCCGTTGCAGGTTTCTCTGAAGATTAGCTGGTTGCTATCTTATATTATCTAATCAGATAAGGCGTCTTCCTCGCTGCCGCTTCCATTCCACTCCAACTCCTAGGCCTACATAAGCCTAGTCTTACCAGCAAATCAGCAGACTAACAGCTATCACACAATAGATCTTCTAATGTCTGGCCAGAAAGGTGTGATTGACTAGCTATTCAGCGCCGTGGTTGCTCGTCCCTCGCCCACTTCGTAGTATGCCAAAGGCCTGGACAGTCTCAGAATGAACTGTCAGAGTCGAAAAAGATGTCTTCAGGCTCTGTCGTCACGTCGTCTTCTGATCTCGTAGAGGAGGACTCTTCGACAGGCCACTTATTCAGACCCGCTCGCTGTTTTGCTGACACTGGACAATTTTCTTCCAAAGCCTCCCTCACCATCTTTCGAGTTCTAGATCTAAATATCTGACGATGTGAAACCACAAATAATGCCGCGTTGTACGCCATGTTGGTGTCCACAACGTTTGACTGCATAAGCACGTACAAAAGTCGAAACGCCGAATCTCGTGCGATATTCTTTAGTCCTCTGATCTCTCTTCTCTCCTCTGGGTCCCATTCGTCCTTACCTTTCCTCATGTCGTACATGATGTCACGAATGGTGCGGCCTTCAGTGACGTCAATAGCAAGAGAATCAAGGGTGTCGCAAAGAAGATGATACTGGGAGAGCTGCATGGGCATGCGGCGAAAGAACTGTCGAAATCCCTTATCTACCCCGTAGCTGATCACTTCGGAGTAAGGCACATCGTTGTACTTGGCTCCCGTCGTTTCTATGGTCTTCCCTTGACCTCGGTCGAGCGTGTCGGACACCTCTGCCTCTTCATGTGTGCTCACTGTCATCTTCGCCTGCGTATTGCCTCTTTCTTCCCATTTAGAATACAAGAAGTGAGGCAACATGTCTCCCTTGTCGGCCCGGTAAAGTAACAATTTGCTTCCGTCTTCATATCTAACGGTAGCTTTCCCCCCAGATTGCCTGGCCAAGTTGGAGATTGTTTTGATTAGTGACGCTAACCGCTTCAGGTCATTCTGGTTAAGCTCCTCCCATCTCTTGACCTGAGCTTCTACGTCCTCGACTTGGGATACTTGAAACTCCCCTCGATAATGATATGCTCGCACGAGCTTTGAAGTTTGAGACACCCAGAGCTGTGCTGCAACTTCCTGTATGGGCAAGGGTCTGCTAGTTGCTCGGGTTTTGATTTCAAGGATTGACTCTGGAGGCACCACTCGACCTTCTTCCGTGATGACCAATTCCGATGGGACAGGATTGACGTTTGAGACGCCAGTGGCTGGCGACAAAGATAAACCTCTCATACTGGCGAGTAGAGGGTCGTCTTGTGGCCTTTCGATTTTGAATGAGTCGGTCTTATCGGTAGCCACGTATCCGTCGGCTTCGTAGCGTACAACAAATTCTAGGCCACCAAATCGATATGCGATGATCCTATGGTGACCAGTACTATCATTGACCTGATTGATGGTGTATTCTTTTTCAAATGCATGGCCAAAGCCGCGAAACTCATTTGGCGCAATAAACCTAGTAACCGCCGTCTCATCTCGGCCAAACAGTGCAGTCGTCCCGATGACCTCTACCCCTATGGTAAATGGCTCAAGATCGCCAGGGGCCAAGTCAGAATTGATGAAGGCCAGTAGCTTGCGGATGTTGTTTCGATCGGTTACAACGTCAACAGAGCGGATATCGAAAGCAGGATTTGTGAGGTATAAAGCGCGGAATAGCGGCTCTAGTGGACTCTCTGGATAACGAGCTTGATTTTGATTTATGAAATATGAGCCCGAATCCTTTTGGAGCTGCTTGGAGGTCTTAGGGGCTGACCAGAGAGGTGGGCTCCCTGGGACAGCGATCGTGGCAGTAGGCCTTTCAATCCAGTTGTAGGACGATAGATGCTTGACGTTGGTAATTGATGCAGGGGTGTAGATGCTGGGATCTTCAATATTACATCTATTGATCTCAGCAATAACGTTAGATGCCATAGTGAGATTAGATCACTGTAATAGTGATCTATCCTTATGTAGGGCAATTATTGAGGACTGTAAACATGCGTGGCGAACTCTTCCATCTTAAGCAAAATGCCAGGCCTTGAAGGAACCCGCAATACGCGCTTCGTGTTGACACACTATTTGCTGGTGCTGGCTCGTATAGCTACGGGGAGCAGTTTCCAGTGTCCGATTGGCGAAGCGACTAGGTGTGTTGCACAACATATAGAACATCTGCGCCATTCCGTAGTCAAAGTGCTCCCATATGCAAAACTTCCCCAAAGTTTCCCGTGGCTGCATATTGATTGGTTTTGCCGGTGCCACGTCGGTGGCTCGCAGGTCATGCATTGGTTTGACGAGGTAACGAGCACTTTGGCCAGCATGTGTCCTCTTACAGTCATGATTATTAGATCACAGCAATCATCAAGGCTAGACTTTGCAAAGGTTCTACTCACTTGGTGAAATATAAGTGGCAAGATCTGCATCCCCAGCTTTGTTGTCCTTATTCTCGAGATTTGATAGCTTTTACTGCACTGAGGGGTTGTTGGTTGGTGACGAAATATGTCACACCCTGCTCAGCCGAGTTCCAACCACATTGCACTCAAATGGCGTGACTGATGTTTAGGACCCGCGCTATTTTCTGACCCATACATGCTGAAAAGGATACCATGACTCTCACCACACGTCACTTTTACTATATGGGATGGTGCATCCATCTTCACTGTAGAGTCTGTAGGAGGCCCACCACTGTGACAGTTGTCTCAGCTTCGTCTGATAAGGACGTGATAGCGCTGTGATATTATTTCCGTACAACAACCCTACTACTACTGTGGACTATAAGACTAGGTCACGGGATTGCCAAGTAGGCCGTGTTTTCCAGCATTTACCGCAAGTAAAGGCCATTGGAAAATTAAGTGATATGCCACGATAAATAGATTCAGAGATATTTAGGTGCAATGTTGGTTCTGAAAAGTTATTTGGAATCATCAGAAGTGGTAAAACTGATCTCATCCCTAAGCCCAATGGCCACGCCTATTGATGGTCGGCCTCCTGCATCTGCGATACGTGGTCTTTTCCTTCTTGCTTACCCCGCTCCTCCTTCTCAAGCGTTGTAGTCGGGAATCGAATCTGGTCCTGATGCGATAATCTGTTTCGTCCCAGTTCGTTGCGTGATATTCCTGACTAGTATAGATACCGTTACCACTATGTCCTTCGTAGATTATCTATACGATAGCGTTACTGCCAAAACATGGTAGAAGTGGCTGAAATCATGGTGTAAGTGCACCAAGAAGAGATATTCATTGAAAAGGTAGATAGAGCCAAAGTGCGTGCACTTTGCCAGCTGGGACTTAAAGGGATAAGGGAACCCTCACGAAAGGACGTCAAGCAGAAAACAACCTCCACGTTGGCTATGTAGACGATGTAGAGGTTTAGAGACATCAGTCTGCGTACCTGGCAGTGTTGCCTTGAGGCCTAAGCTCCGGGTCAAACCTCTCCGCATCCGTTCGCCCCTGCATTTGAGCTTCTCGCCTCCTAAACCTCCCGCCTCACTTTTCGGCGTTGGTCGAGCAAATCCAGTTGCTTCTCCTTTCATCTGTGCTTGATATATCTGTCCAGCCAACAATTGCCTTCTGATAAAGCATGACGGGAACACCAAAGCGCCACATATGTGATTCATTTTCTCCACATGTAGCTGGCCTCAATCCTCTCACCAACCAACATAGAGACGTAATTCAGCGAGACTATTGGTCGCAGTTGTCAACGTTTCGTAAGATAATGTAATGATATAACAAACACTTAACCGATAACAAATGATGCGTTGGGCAATGTTTAGGAAACGAATCTAGCCAACAATGCTACCCTTCATCATAAACGGCCTTTCTGTGTCCCCGAGGGTAGTTCATGTGAAGTAGTGAGTAGAGAGGTAATATTTAATCACACGATACTCGATAGAAAGAACGACAGTGCTAAGACATTATGTCTCTCTTGAAACTCGCTTTAACTTTGGAGGAAAGGTGATAACGCGAGGGGAAGGCACGAAGGTAACCTTATAGGATAAGCATATGTTGATGCCCCTTAACCCCTGCATCCTAATAACCAACACGTACGCCTTTTATCAGTTTATCCAATCTCTCGTGTGAATAGCACTGGAATCTTCCTGGCTGAAACAAGTGAACGACTTGGTGAATCAGCCTGGACAAGGTGGTATCTCTGCTTTGTTTGCGAGGCCAGAAATGACAAAGCTGAAGTTGCTGTCACGCAACAGTCCGGTATCGATGATAATATCTACCCCGGAGCAAATTATTCAATCTATGGCCCAATTACTACAGTCAATGTGTTATTATATTCATACTGTAATCCTGCGATAAATGCATTTCAAGATTAACGCCCAAGCTAACCGTTTTGGAGAAACTTTTGCAGTAAACTAATGCAAGATGATCCGATCTGCCATTGTTGAGATTGTTAATAGCTGTGATGTTTTTATTTATTCTCAGAGATTAAACCCACTTCGAAAATATCTGGTCAGTTTCAGGGTAATCTTTTATGTAAACAACTGTCAAAGTTGGCTGGCTAGTCGCGTAGTAGGTGGAATGAATCACCAGAGGTTGACGCACTGGCTGCAATGGAGAGACATTGCGATAGCATAATTGGGAATAGAAGAGTAGGCAGCAGTATCGTGGAATAAATCATGGCTTTCCAGCCTTTTAGTCGGCTAGCTCTAAACTTAGTCTTTGTTGAGGGATGGAATATTATCCACTAGCAGAAAGAAATCTGATTTAATAGCATTTACTATTAATGTTTCACCTTCACGGTAAACGAGGCTGTTTCGGTAATACCAACCACCGAGTACGAGACCTTAACTGCTTCCTTGCCTTTTCTGCGTGGGTCAAAGCCAGAGATCGAATAGCCGCCATAACCCTCGAATACCACTGTGCACCGTACGATGGGTAGCTGGCTCATGCCTCCAGAGGCTTGTGATGTCCTGGATAACACGCCAGTGACCAATAGCAATAGACAGGCAGAACAGGATCTGATATCCATCATTGGTCCGGCTGTCGTTTGCATCTTTATAGCCCCAGTTCTTGTCGAATCTCCCCACATACCCCGCATTTTCATTCGATCCGGCTGCAGAAAAGGATTTGTTTGTCAGTTGAGGGGTTTGATATTGTTCCCGGCTATACACGTGATCTGCAAAGAGTTCAATTCCACCAATTGAGGCGTCATCTTTGAAGAGCTTATGCAAATTGCGACAATCCCATCCAGCCTGATCCAGGAAGCCAGTCATGCCGTGTGGGTCATTTCTTGGGTAATCATCGCGTTGCTGGTGCTTTAGGCTGAATTCGTTTTGTGCAAGGCTTGTTTGGCTCTTCGGGTCCGCTTGAGCGTCATGTCTCGCTTTATGCCTACCTCAGAGGAAGGTCTATAATGTACTGCTTAATGTACTGCTCTAGTTAAGCCATGAAGTGATATCAGTAACGTTGTCCTCCATGCGAGCGATAGTTTCTTACGCTTCCGTGCCCCTTTATCACTACTCCCTGCCGCATCTTCACTAGTGACCTCCATAGGGTCATAAACTGGCAGTATGTTATTTCGGACAGCAGTGGTGTCATCTCTGGCCCTATATGGCCTAGCCGTGGCCGAGACTGGCATTGATGGTTGGCTTCGCTACAAGAAGTTGCCATACAAAGCCGCCGACAACTTCAAGCATCCCAAGAGCATCATCACACTGAACGCAACCAAATCCAGCCCCGTCTACACTGCTGGCACAGAGTTACAGGACGCCTTCGTGGGTATCTTTGGAGAGCAGGTCCCACGTAGATTCAAGGGCTGCGACCACCAGAACTCCATAATTGTCGGCACTCTTGACGCCTATCACGATGCATGTGGCAAGGCACAGCTCCATGCGGTTATCGAGGAAGATGGGTTTTGGCTGAGTATCAAAGGTGGTTCCGTCAAGATTGTCGGTCACAATGAGAGGGGCGCACTCTATGGTGCCTTTGAATATTCATCCATGCTTTCCCAAGGCAACTTCTCAGACATTTCCTACGTCTCGAATCCGACCAACGCTATCCGGTGGACCAATGAGTGGGATAACATGGATGGCACTATTGAACGTGGCTACGGCGGCCAGTCCATCTTCTTCGCACAAAACAAGACCATGCCTGACAGGGCCCGCGTAAAGCAGTACGGCCGGTTGCTGGCGTCCATCCGTATAAACGGTGCCATCTTGACCAACGTCAACGCTAACCCCATCACCCTGAAACCAGACAACGTACGTGGACTTGGCGAAATTGCGGCCATACTAAAGCCGTATGGCGTACAGATTGGCCTTGCACTCAACTTTGCATCCCCGCAGACTTTGGGTGGTCTATCGACGTTCGATCCGCTTGAGCCATCCGTTATCTCCTGGTGGGAAGACATCACAAACAAGATCTACGACGAGATTCCAAACTTTGCAGGCTACCTTGTCAAGGCCAACTCCGAAGGCCAACCAGGACCGCTTACCTATAATCGCACGCTGGCCCAAGGCGCTAATCTCTTTGGCGATGTCCTCAGACCACATGGAGGAATCGTCCTATTCCGCACCTTTGTGTACGAAATGCTTAATATCACTGATTGGAAGGCAGATCGCTCTGCAGAGGCGTATAATGCGTTCCAGGGCCTCGACGGAAAGTTCCACGATAACATTATCCTTCAGATGAAGTACGGTCCGCTTGATTTCCAAGTTCGGGAACCCGCACATCCCTTGTTTGGGTACTTTAAGAATGCCAACGCTGGTATTGAGCTTCAAATTGCACAAGAGTACCTAGGACAGCAAGCCCATACCGTCTACTTGGCTCCTCTCTGGAAAGAGATATTAGATACGGATCTTCGTGTTGATGATAAGTCATCGTTTGTACGAGACATCATCTCAGGCAAACGATTCAAGCGCCGGATCGGTGCGTTCTCAGGTGTAGCCAATGTTGGGATGAGCCAGACGTGGACTGGCAGCCATCTCTCTATGTCGAACCTTTACGCCTTTGGCCGCTTGGCCTGGGACCCTACCGATGATCCCGAATCAATTATCAAATCATGGAGTCATCTGACGTTCGGTCTTCATCGCCAAGTGACAGATATCGTCACACGTATCGCCATGGAATCGTGGCCGGCATATCTTAACTATAGCAGTGGAGACCTGGGACTGCCAGCCCTTACAGATGTTACGAATAACCACTTTGGGCCGAATGTTCGTGCTGGTGATGACAACCCCTATGGTATTTGGACTCGGTCTGATTCATTCTCTATCGGTATGGATCGCACTGTGTCGAACGGTACAGGCTTCTCCGGTCAATATCCTCCTGCAGTTGCAGAGAAATTCGAGCACATAGAAACCACACCAACAAACATGATCTTGTGGTATCATCACGTCAACTACACACACAAGCTTCCAACTGGAAAGACGGTGATCCAACATCTCTACGATGCTCATTATGCTGGGGCCAAAACGGCGCATAACTTTCCGAAGTTATGGATGGGAGCTCAAAGATATGTTGATCAAGAACGCTTCAATTCTGTCCTTTTCCAGCTCACTTTCCAAGCCGGCCATTCTATTGTGTGGAGAGACTCCATAGTGGACTATTACCACAACCTTACAGGGATTCCTGACGAAGCGGGACGTGCTGGTCACCATCCTTGGCGCATAGAGGCTGAGGCTATGTCTTACAGCGAATACAAGACTGCCGTGTTAGACCCTATTGAGTCTGCCTCTAATGCCACTGCTCTTGAAACAGTAGGTAATAGTACAGTAGCCACGGCTAGTAGAAAGCTCGACTTTAAGCCTGGGAGATATGACATCGCAGTTGTACATTTTGATATTCTTGGCGGGACTTCGCAGTGGGAAGCGTACCTGAACGGCAAATTATTGGGGAAGTGGGTTGGTAATCTGGAATCAACTCTCAGTCGCGCAGCCACAACTGAACCAGATGGTGGTTCCAAAGCCCGTATCACGTTCCCAAACGTGAAGATTGCTAAAGGGGATATCTTCAAGGTCGTAGGAAAGGCAGACCGCGCGGAATTGGCACCCCTTGACTTTGTAGCATTCCTCCCCCATGGAGTTATTGATTGATAGGACATTAGCTTTAAATCCTAGAAAAATGCAAGGGACTGAAATGGAATAAATCTCTTAGGGTAATTAATTAATACTTAAGATATTATTCAAGTATTTCTTGATATTATAATAATAGTAAAATGTTATTATCATTCTATTATATTTTAAATATTCTTAGTAAATTGAAATAATCAAATAAATTCTTACTGGGTTAGTATACTAGGATAATGTAGTCAATCTGGCCATCTGCACGCCTAGAAGAGCAAGCTTGGAAAAGATCTTATGAACTTAGGAACCAACTCCTAGTAAGAAGTAAGTAAGTAAAATATAGAAGTAAAAATATTGCTATTATAATTACGGTTAAGGTTAATAACTAATTATATAAATTAATTAATTTATAAAAAAGAACAGTAGTTATATAATGTATATAAGAGTTTTAAATTAAAGTAAGTTATTAAAAAAGAACGATTATGATAATAATATGTATATATAATCTTGTTTTAAAAAAATTTATAAGTTAGCCTCGAAAGTTATACCCAAGTATCTCTAAAGTCTGATATCATTCAAATATTTATTACCCCTTAGAAGCAAAGTAAATACTGTTTAGTAATTTCTATTGCTGATATTTATGTGGTTAGGTAGCGACAGCTAAAGGTTTATAACTCTGGTCTCATCCCCACGATAACAAATAAGCACTGTGAAGCCCGGAAAAAGAAGAGAAACATAGGGGATGCTATTGATCGTTGGGATCTATTCCTGCTCCACCTCGGATCCTAATATAAGGCACATGAGTCTTGGGGAAATATGCCGTCACGGGAACCACTTTGCACTTGAAATACGTCCTCCACGAAAAGGACTTTTGAAACCCACTCTTCCTGTACACCTTGGTCTCCTTCTTGGAGCATGGCATATCTATAGAGATTGTCGTCCACCGGTTATACGTCACCACCTTGGTCTCCATGGCAAATGACCCGTTGACTACCGAGAAGCCCCTGAGCTCGGCATCCATTATGACCATGCCGTTGCTGTATGCGAGAAGATGGCTTGAGAGGTAATTTCTGACTAGTTCGTCTACAGCGTTTAGTTCGGTGATCAAAGCGGCATCTGCTTCGGGTGAGTCGGATGTGAGTTCCGTATCTGGCCAGATTATGTTGGACCAGCTGAGAGACCATGTATTTTCTTGGGCTTCTCCAGATGGCTGCTTGTATTGTTTGATGATGTCTTGGAGTGGTGAAAGGTCGGTCTTGATCTGCTTGGCTAGCTCCGGTATGCGCTGCACGATGGGCATGAATAGGAAGATGTCGCTGATCTTTTTGAACTTGCCCTGCTTGATCATGGAGACTAGACTTGCCGCCTCCGGATACCTTTTGATGTCTTTTCTGAGTTGAATCATTTCAGCCAGCCTCTTGCCGAGCTGATTAGAGGGAACGTCAAGGGGGCCTCGGACTGGCCAGAGTCTGTTGGCAGCTTCAATAACCTCATCAACTGCAAGCAGTTAGTCAGTACTTGTACAGTCATCATGAAGTTATTGTAGACTCACCCCGGTCGAGGAATCTTGGGACTCCCTGTCCATCACACCGCTGCAGTTCCTCGCAAATCTTTTGCTTGCTTGAATCGAACTCAGCTCGCATAATATCGTAGTTGGATGCCAGAGAGTTAGCCGCTTCGTTAATATCCTTGACTCTTTCTTGGATACGAGTTAGGGCACCATCCCACTGAACAAGTACCGACTTGATTGGGGGCTCCATCAGTTGGAATGAGGGAGTTAGATAATTGTTGACGGCGGCGCCGATGGAGTTCGCGTTGAAGTTGCCGGCTTGGCAGGCAGCGACTACGCGGGCGAGAGATTGAAAGACAGAAAGATCGATCTGCGAAGTTGGTTTAAGCATCAATTCCAAGATGTGTACTCAGAGCGAATGAGAGACTTACATCCTTGGCTTGGGCGATGACCCAAGGAGCGATCGACTTGAGCACATTCGCAACATCAACTTTGTTGTTGAGAATTGGTAGACTAACTTTTCCAAAGCACTTTGACAGATTAGACGAGAAATTGAGAGAGAAATAGGAATATAGTACCTTTTCAATACTAAGGGTGTCGTCCGCGACCTTTGTGGTAGCTGTTGTCATCTCACCCCGAATTGACATCGCCGTGAAGGAACCAGTCGTTGCGAAATTTTGCAAGCGAGTGAAGCAGCCGCAGATGGCCTCTGCTGACTTGATAAACTTGTCTCCCAGACCCTTGCCGAGCGCCCTACGAATCTCATCGCAGAGATCGACCTCCTTGGTGAGAATGGTTATACTGGAAGGGACTTGTCTCGATTTCTTCTCCCAGCCTGAGCCAGTGTCAGTCAAATTCTTTGTTATCTTGAGGATAAGCCTTACCGGGGATGCAAGTCCATCCTTTACAGGTCCTGAGGGGCTTTTTTAGGGTTGGGCAATTCCATGCCGCCCATTGGCGGCTTTTGCATTTGTTCCACTACCTGGTATTAGCACAAAGCTGTCTATGCGTGTTTATTGAACCCAGCCTACCGTGGGGACCTTGATTGTCTTCATATTGACCTTGACACCACTCGGCACGATGACTTTGATCTTGCATGTTGACACTTCTTTGACACCGGCGCAGATGACGGGTAGAGTGTTAAGCGCAGCATTTTGGGCGACTATCACTTGTGCCAGCAGCACAATGGGTAACAGAAATGGTAGTGAGAGTCGCATCCTGATAGATGAGTTGAGGAGCTTTGACGCTTCGGCAACACACAGGCCGGTGACTACTTTAAATGTTCCACCAGACTCGACGGAGACCAGGGGTTACTGACCAGTTCAGCTGAATCCCTGTGGCTGAGATGGCGCTTTTAGGACGGGACCGCGCCATTCGAAGGGTTAATAGCAAGATGCAGCCCTATGAGAGTCATCAGCCCGCAAGGAGACAATTCAAGTGAATCACTAGAAGCTAGAATCGATAGTGCAGCGCCAAGGAATCTAGATTCAGCCCAGGTATGGCTGTTCGAAGGGTTCATCAGCCACAGCTCTCCACAGCCCCGAGACAAAAGGCCATAAAAGCCGGAAACGGCTTTGGTCTAGGCTTACTAGCTGCGTTCATAAGAAATAGGGTTCAGGGTTTATTATCTGGCTGAAGGCGTCTACCGGCACGATGTTAGGCTTTAAGCATGGCGTTGTGCCTTGCAGGAAACTAATTATGCTGGCATGGAAAAGTAAAAATAAAATATTAATAGTAGCTTCCTTTTACTATGGCCTAGCACATATTAGACGTAACTCACCTCCCTCCTTTGCCGACGAGGACAGAAATACGACTGTCTTGGACTCAACACTGATTCCTGTCGCACCGTCTTTCACTGCTTCCTTTACCACAGTTTTATCCAGTCCCTCCACCAAGGCAAGCCACTGCGCAGGCCACTCTGTAAGCAGTGGCAGCCTTGGCCAGATAATCAAACACATCGCCACGATTGCTGTCATGATTGCCAGCCCCTGCAGAGCTATTCCCAGCCGCGTCATCCCCGTCCGCGAGGCTCTTATCATACCCTCGGCGACCGCAAATGAATCCTGGGCGATGTTGTTGCACCGCGGATTCCTCTCCCCCGGTGCCGCAAAGCCCTTGTGGACAGATGAGTGATCACTCATAATTGGGATTATGGGCAGTGCAAATGTCCAGAAAGAGTCGTCGATGGTAGTCTTTCCGGCGCAGGCTGCCTGGATAAAAGCCTTCGCATTGAAGGACCACAAGGTTTGGTTCCAGGCGGCGACGTCGAAAGGAAAAGCCTGGCATTTGATATCGGTTGGGTCCTCGATCTCGAAATGACCAAAAACAGCCGAGTTTTTCCAGTTGATATACCCGTAGCAATATCGCATGTTAACCGTAACTCTATAGTCGTAGATGCCCTGTGGCTGAGAAGGAAGTGAGTGCCCTGCGACCCAAGCCTGCAGGGATCCGTTGGCTAGAGAAGTGATGTCCATGATGCCTCCATTAAAAGTATAACTGGTTGAGTTCCAGGGTGTGAAGTCGATCCGTACCCCGTCGTTGTATGGTCTTGACTTGACGAGGGGCCACTTGGTACCGTAGAAATTGTCCAACGAGCGTAGGACGTAGAACGAGCTCCGAAGGTACAGCAAGGGATTACATGATTCCACAGTCCCGTTAAGAATATTTGTAAGCCGTGTGGCGTTCACTTTAGGCCCTACGATGAGATCGGTCGGACGCTCGAAGGTCTTGCCCGGGTCGCTCACGACGACCACGGAGCCATTGCTCACGGTTAGGAAGTCAATGAGGTTTGCGGAGAGGATGCTAGTCGGGACCCCATCCCCCAGAGCATAGTTGTACTCTCGGGGAATGTCAGACTCGCCGATTTCTGTGTAGCTGGGGTCGGTATCGGGATAACCGTCAGAGCCATAGTTGTAGTAGATCTGACCGTTTGGGATCGCGAGCATGCCCTGTGCATCGACGCTCACGAAGGAGAACTTGTAGAGGACGCTCACGAGCGCTGCGAGCATGAAGACGAGGCACCGCACTATGATAACCTTCTTAGATCCCCGAAGTTGAGCAGAGAGCGGGGCCGTGGAGAGAGAGTTAAGCAGGCGGTCGAACCGCATCCCTGTGGTTTCGACTGCTCGTGTAAAACACTTGGATAGAGTCATTGACGTGGCATGGGGCAGTAGGATGGTACTGAGAAGTGAGAATTGGATGCCGGTGATGGCGAGCCAGCTCTGCACAGATAACTGGGAACCGACACACAAAGGCGCGTAGGCGCTGAGTCCATGAGCCAGGGAGCACTGCCCATTTATTATCATAAGAATCCCAGTAGCTAGTAGAAGGAAGCCGCTGACAGTACTGGCCCAATCGAGCGTGGCCAACCACGACGGGCGCTGTCTAACCTGTATGTTGGCGGGCTGCATCTTCGGGCGTATGCAAGAAAAGTATGGAGAACGTTTTATTTCTTTTAGTCCTTTTATAATGGCATGTGTCGCCTCTTAGCTAAAGTTATGCCATCGCGCTATTCCTGATTTATAAAAGGCTTGGAAGCCTTGGCGTTTTTGGTGGCCGTGCTTAGATTATAGAGTGAAGCCGACTGCGCTAATAGTAGGCTGACTGCCCTTAGGAATTGCTTGTGATAGGTGAACCACTACTCCTGGCTGGATTACATAAATATCCTGCTAACTAAAACAGCAATTAGATAAAGAGTTATTGAACAGACTTATCCCTTTACAGAGGGAGCTATGGCGCTATTAGTACTTAACCAACTTTGTGGCTTCAACTAACGGATAAATCGGATTATTCTTCCCCTCTTTCTGAATCTGTCTACTCCGCCGTAACTGTCTTGTCCTTAATAAGTTAGTTTAGTTTCACCATCTCAGTCCCGCGCGAAGCCATTGGTAAGACGCCCCGTGACTTCATGCGCCTTTGTTAAATGCATAGCCACATCAGCCTTCCTCAAGTTATGGCAATAACGGCCTGTATACGCCTCCTCTAGCATGAATTACGGCGCCATTTACTGCGTCCATATTGCAATACAAATTGAGTTTGATACATATAGAACTTTGCATGAATGCCGACGAGTTTGCTTTCGGTTTTCACAGATAGCTGCTGTGTTTTCTCGGTTTGCCTTAATACTGCGTTGCTCGAGGAATAGGTGTCTCTCCTGATCTACATATACCAGGGACAAATAACGATTTTCATCTGAGGGATGATGAGATGTATTTCAAATATTCATTCTGCCGAAATACAGACCCGATACTGTGGTCAGACTTACGCTGACTATTGGACCGCTCGCCTATCATGTAGAGCCAGCTGGCTTCTCAGTTATTGGTTCACGAGATTTGTTGTGTAGGTAACATCCTCATCTCTTAATTCATTATACGCAAATATTCTACCTGAGACAGACATCGAGGAAGGCTTTTTCCTACGGTCGAATATCCAATAAACCGTGCTAAAAGGCACCGAAACGATGTCAATGGCCGCAATACCAGCCAGAGAATTATCTCTGTCCGAATTTAGACCAGATCCTCCAAAAGTTCTAGGTGGGATGGCTAGTTTGAGTAGTGTTAAAACTGTACTACTTAGAGGGGCGAACCGCTTTTGAGTGTACTTGATTGCCTTGATTTGCTTTTCACTGAACCCTTTCCAGTCGATAGCCTTCAGCCTCTTTACGGGTGGCCCTGCGCTGTCAGAAGTAGATTTCCCTTTCCGAGCTGATATCGTCATAGAGGACATTGACTGTATGGCAGAAAACAAAGTTACGGCCCCGTCGGGGATAAACCTTGAGCTTTTAACTGACCCACCCTCTCATGGAGCTCAGCCTTCATGATGTTGGGCTCATTCAACGACCCAACACCCTCAATCTCTGACGGCCGCCGAACTGTAATGAGCTTAAACAAGAAGATGCCCGAAATGGCAGGAACTAAGAAAAAAGGGCCAAGAACCGTGAATTCAAAGCCTCAAATGGGATTCCTGTCAAGAGTTGATGATAGTACAGAGATGTTGTCGGGCCTGTTAATACCGTCCACCAACTCCAAGAGATCGCTGTAGGAACCCAAGAAACTTGTGGTAATTCTGTAGACCGCAGCGTCAATTTCTTCTAAAAGGCCTAGGCTGAACTATGGTAGAACTTGGTCAATTGTCAAATTGTTCGGTTCGAAGAGTGCGTCCAGAGTTTTCGTCAATGTTGCTGTAAGGAAGGTTCTCAAGTAGCAGAAAGACGTTTGGAAGCTTCATCAAGAGTCGGTCGACTGCGGAGGGCCAGGGTTACTTGGTTAATATGGATTTTGATAGTTGGTGCGTGGAGGATGCGATCCTCGAAGCAGGTACCTGATCGACGGGTTTACTTGTTCCGAGTTAGGGATCACACTAACTCTCTATCCTTGATTTGTGGTTACGATGAACACTGGGACGTTTAACAGGTGATGCACACAAATAGCTACGTGACAGAAGATCATAGATTATGAATTCAAGTCCGCCATTACCTAACCATGTGCTAAGAATGATGCATCACTAGATCGTAATGTCCTGAGAGCCAACTTCGAGAGTCAATCTAGTCATCACTAATTGAACTATTCCCGAGGACCGTAGTTAAAATCATCGACAATGTTGTCCCAGAAACCCTGTCTGTGCATTAGATTGGAATGAAATAGGATGGCCCAAAGGTCAATAGTTCACTCACCCAGCTAATGGAATTCAGGTCAAGCCAATCCGCACTCAGATCCCATTCTCGAGACGAAGCATGGCCTTCTTCATCGGCCATCATAAATATTTGTGTCCTGACGGTGTGAGATACGTCCTTTCTGGAGTGAAAATATAGCCTTACTGTATAGCCTGAATCGCCGGGTATGCTCTTTCACAAACAGGACTAGATCTTTGCAGCGACTCAATACGCTGAACAGCAGCACTGAAGACGGCTCTATGAGAAGCTGTGTCATCCCCTTGTCCAGGCTTGTCCATCATGCAAGCCGCGAGCGCAACTACTCCTTGTAGTGCATTGAAACTTGTCATACCGTTCACCAGCCATCGCCAAGGCCGCAACGTCGGAAGCTCACACAACTTTTCGTAGATATCTAGTAAGGCTAAACTCGACGCGGCATATCTTTTCCTACTGGATACAAGATATTGTGGAGATTGGGAATGATAAAAAGGCCGGTGGATCAGAAGATAGAGCTGATGAGCGTAGGTCTCGAGTATACACCAATATGCATAACCTGCTGTATCAAGGAAGCTGGGAGATCCAGAAGGAAGGAATACGGAAGCCCACTGCTGCTGTTCGGTTGCGATTAAAGCGCCGTAGTGGTTCATGGCACTTTCGTCGAAAATAGAAGATCCAGAAAGAACGGTGCAGATTCGAGTTGATAGCTCAAAAAGGCGAAGTTTGAATTTCATGAGAGATATACCAGTTGGGTAACTTGAAGGTTCTTGAACAGTATCCGAATGTATGTCGGAATCGTTGACCTCTGTGGGCATAGGAGAAGGAAAGCTAAGGAGGAATGAGGGATCGACATCGCGGAAAAGGATTCCTTGGTATGTGTAGAGCATTCGAACCCCGGCCCAACATCGCCAACACCTCTGCTGTTCGATAAAGTTCCGGTCCGGACGGTCGGCATTACAACGCAATGCAATGCCTATGTTTAGGGCGACACCAAGAAAGGCCCAGGCGCGATCAACTCCTTCGCTGTGACAAATTCCATATGTCATAATCAACAAAGCCTCGAGCGTATTGAGGTTATATCGGACCATGAAGCTGGCCTGTGAAAGGCAAGCAAGGGCAGCGCTACGGAGGTGGCGAGAAACAAACAACGGGTCGCAAGCGTCAGCACCAGGCCCTGACGACTGGTAATCCCGTAGGACCGGGTCGCCATCTCCTAGTGTCTGCACAGCTAACGAGCATATGACGAAGAGTAACGCTAGCCAAGATAGCGAAGTGTGTGCTGAGTCCCGGGTGAACTCCGTATATTGCTGTTGAAAGGTAGGGCCATGGAGGACTTGGAATAATGGGGCTTGGTATGTAAAGTATCTCGAGATGAGAAACTCGCGAGTGGTTTTGGATGGCAACATGGCTAGAAGCTCACTTGTGGGCACTTTTGACCCAAAGGTGAAGGAGGCAAAGGGATCAGCTCTCACTCCGGTGGTGCAGTTATCTCGGCCAGTAGCGGGTCGTTCAAGGACCGCGTCCCAAGAAGCAATAGAGGATAAAGGTTCACCGTGAGGTGAGGGTATATTACTCAAGGGGTCTTGAAAAATCGACGGGACGGAAGAAGGGCCATGATCTGCTGTATTTGCTGCTGCTGTTGCAACAGCAGGGACAGTAACAGCTGGTTCTGGTGGTAGACAAGCAGAAGAATCACGGACGGGAGATGCAGATACATTTTCCGGGATGACGATGTTGTTTGCAGTTATGTCGCGGGATCGCCGAAAGGTGCACGTAGACTCGCATTCTCGCCGTTTGCATGCAGAGCAGGGCTGCTGTCGATCGCACCGGAGTTTGCTAATCCTGCAGGGTTCGCAGCTTAGCCGCTTGCGTGGTCGCTTGTGAGGTATTCCTCTGCGCGTAGAGGATGCCCGAGCATCATCTCGGGCTTGGTCTGACATGCTTGTGATGAGTCTCGAATATTGAAGTAATCGGAGAATGAACGGGGAAGTCAGCTCTGCCGGGGTTGGCGTTACTCGATGTACGGTAGTTTGGAGAACTAGGACTAGCAAAGTTTATCGGCGATCAACGGACATGTGGCGGAGATATCGGACATTTTGATTTCTTGTGGCGTACGATTGGATTGGGCTGGCTGGTGGTGGGGACGGGGCTGGGGGCCACGATTGGGCGCCCTTCAACAACTTTCTTCCAATAACACGAAAGTAAAGTAGAGCATTTTACACACGGTTTCGTAGTTTTGTGTTTGCAATTTGACAAGACAATACATCCAGAAAGAGCGAAAACAGATATATATCCTCAAAAACGCCCCTAGTACGACCATGATCGTCTCTAAACCAAAGATGTTGACACAAATTGACGATGCAATGGCAGAAGCTGACATGCTAAATGTCGATGCAATGGTTTACTGAGACTATCAGACTAAAATTACAACCTTTAAGCAGCCACGTAACAAAGACTTGATCTAGCTAGACTGGCTAAACTCATGTACTTGAGTACTGCTCCGAGTCAGATATTTCGGAAAAGTTGTCAACCACTCACAACACGAAAACCCATCTCCATCCCCGAGATGCGAACCAATGTCGTGACTTGGTTGCCCATTTGGCTCGTAGAGGACCGGCTCGTGAACTCCTTCCCTGTCCAAGATTCGACCCCATTAATAACAGAAATTGGAAACCGTATGTGCCCTCCCGGTTCCCTTACCCGAACCTGTTACCATACCGAAACTTTTGTTTTCAAGTTGATGTACTCAATGGCAGTTCCGTAATTAAAAGGCGATAGGTTTGACCTTGCGAATCTATGATTGCCAATGCAAATCCCATACAATTGTTTTCATGTTTATCCAAGCTGTTCAGAGATAAGCCAATACTATCCCAAGAGTACTAGGTATTGGACCCAGTCGGCAATACGGATGGCATACACGATACCAACCCACCGCCACCACCATCCGACGTAGTTTAGTAAAGCTCTGCTGGCCCAGTCTTTGTACCGAAATAGCCTGGCCATACAGCCCACTTTCCAAAATGCCTCAGTGGGTTTGGCCTCATCTAGACGCCAGGGAATCAAGGTTATCAGATGATGGGTTAGTCCCTTGGCCGTTAATTCTTACCTTATCAGATCCACGATGATTATCTTATCATATTATTTTGTCTTCTCCTCGCTTTTAATTGGACCCCAGCTGGCTAGAGTGATCAGATAATCTGCACAGATTTGATGGCGTGTCGATAACATCTTCTCTGCTTTATCTATAAAATCTCTGACATAGCCCTCGTATCAGAGATCTGGATATTCTACAACTTCCAATTTTTCATTTATCTTTTCTCCCGAGTTCAACCCTATCATAACCACACAAAATGACTGGCAAGAGTGATATTCAGGGTCCGCAGATGCAGGACAATCATCTCAACAGGACTATCGTCGTTGCCGCGCAAGAGGCAGTTCACGAGCCTAAAGGCGACTCTATACTTCCAGCCCATGGGGGTGAAGGCAACAATGTGTCGGAGACTGACGATGAAAAAGAAACCCCCGGGGCCTTGCAGCAAGTAATGACCCGAAGCGAGCAAATCTTGACACACGTTCTGTGAGACATCGTCACCCAGATTATAATCAGGATTTACTTGAGCTAATCTAGTTAATAGTATCTGGCTCTTTGTCTTTGCGCTCGGCTTCTCAAACAGCATCTTCAGAGTTCTCACCCCCTACGTCGTCAGCGATTTCAAAAGACACTCTCTTACAGCAACAACCGATGTTGTTGCTAACATCTCCAGTGGTATCTTCAGACTTCCATACGCCAAGCTACTCGATGTCTGGGGGCGGCCCAAGAGTCTCACCCTCATGGTCCTTGTTACCGTTCTTGGTGCCTTGATGAAAGCTGGTTGCAATAATGTCGAAACATATTGTGCCGCTCAGGTCTTTTACTACGTCGGCTACTATGGCATCCAGTTTAGCCTTGTAATCTTCATTTCAGACTCAGCACCTATCCGGAACCGAGCCCTTCTGTTTGGTATCGTCTGGTCTCCATCGCTCATCTCCACCTGGGCTTACGGCCCTACTGCTGATCGCATCTTGACAAATCTCGGATATAGATGGGGCTTTGGTATATGGTGCATCGTCCTACCCGTTTTCTCTGTCCCTGTCCTTACCCTGATGTTCCGTTTCGACAGAAGAGCGAGGCAGGCTGGCTTGATCAAGCGGCCAGAACACGGCAAAACAGTCAGTCAACGCATAGTCTTCTGTCTCAAGGAGTTTGATGTCGTCGGGCTTCTCATTCTTGCGGCTGGTTTGAGTCTGCTCCTCTTGTCTGTGAGTATCTACTCATACCAAGACAAGGGCTGGGGCTCACCCCTAATTATTTGCTTCTTGGTGTTTGGGCCGCTCCTGATCATATGTTTCATCCTTTATGAGATATATCTTGCACCAGTGACCTTCCTATCATCACGCTTAATGAAGGATCGAACTGTTGTTTGGACTAACATCATGGCTGCGACGCTCTATACGTCTGAGTTTATCTGCTCCGCCTATGTGTATTCGATGCTTATTGTGGTTTTTAACCAATCCATAACAGCCGCCACTTATATCAACAGCATCTACTATATCGGGTCGTCATTCTGGACGATAGTCCTCGGCTTCGTGATATGCTACTACGGGCGAATGAAAATTATCACACTTGCTACTGGTATCCCATTCTTCATTCTCGGCCAGGGTATGATGATTGCCTTCAAACCCCGGCTTCACCCCCATCGTTTTGATGGTAGTTTGCAAGATCCTTATCGCTTTTGGTGGTGGCACTATATATCCAATCGAGCAGATGACTCTGATGGCCGTTTCCCAGGAACACACGCCAGCCCTTCTGGCCGTCGAGTCAGTTATTGTTGATGTTGGAAAGGGCGCAGGGTCAGCTATCGCTACTGCCATCTGGACTGGCATGTTCAGGAAGAAACTGGCTGAGTATCTACCTACCAGTGAGCTTCAAAGCTTGATGATATCTATGGCAGCCTTGATATCCAGTCATCTTATCCACTTGGGAGTGCTGCCAGAGCCGCAATCAATCACGCCTACCTGGATACTCAACGCATCATCTTCATTACTTCGACCTCGCTGCTTGTCCTGGCTTGGGCCTCCGTTCTCTTCTGGAAGGACTACGATGTCAAGAAAATGCGCAGCCTTCGAAAGGGTTTGCCAGTCTAAAATGATCACCCGATATATCAGACAAGAGAAGCTAGGTTGAAGACTAAGTGTAGACTGAAGGGACGCGATATTAGCTTTGTTCTAGATAAATTGGTACATGCCTCTTACTTGAGCCATGAATTGAGTAGTGGCAGGCAAGTTACTAGCGCTCTTGACGTTCGAAACCTCTTTTCAAGGTGGATCAGAATTGTACACATATCTTGGTGTATCTTTAGTCGATGGTTGCGGACATTCTTACCTTCTGGGGAAGCTGATGCTACGCAGTTCTTCCCCGCAATAATGCTACCGTAGCGCCTTACCAGTCGTTTCAAGGTCCACATAGGCTTCGATACATGCTGTGTCTCCAGTCAAGACTGCAACTTTATCCTTCAATTTGATAGTCGATATATCGGGACTATCTTAAATTCACACCAAAAGCTTCCAGGGATATGTTACACTGTCAAGTAATCTTCTATCTTGCCATTGAACCAAACCCCAAACTAGTAAAATACCCAGGGGTTTCGCCAACCACATTCCATTACTTTTACTGCAATCGCACAAATGAGTCCAGCAGCGTAGCAGCATGTGGTAAAGCTGATCAGGCCCCAATACTCTCCGTTACAACGGGATAAAATCTCTCCCGCAATTGGAATGCCTGTGAGAGTTCTGTTTAAGTTAACAATGGCCTTGTGTCAAGGGTTTTTCGAACGAGATGAAGGGAGCGACCTACCCCAGGCTAACGACCGTGTAAGCTGTCGCGTAATACCGCCCATAGTGCTCTGTCTCGCATAATTGCCCTATACACACAGGGGTGAGGCTGATACCGCTGCCACTGAAGAATCCAAAAGCACAGCTGTAAATCACCAGCTTTGGTACATTTCCTCCTGCTGGTAGCCAGAGACAGACATTACAAAAGAGACAGAGGGCAACAGTGATAATCAAAACGTTGAATCGTCCTACCACATCGGCAAAGTATCCAGGAAGTACGCGCCCAAAGAACGATCCTGCATTCATAATGGCAAGAAGCTGGTACGACAACTTGGACGGAACCCCATGAGCTAAGGCGTACGATGAGATATACGAAATTGGAATGAAAATTCCCCATTCCACAAAGAAGACCGTCAAGGTAGTAAGAAGGAATGGGGTATTCCTAAAAATCCGAAGATCGGGTACGATGTTTTTCTTGGAAAACGGCTTTGTAGGTAGACGAGACGTGATGGTGATGCATGCAATACCTAGGCAGATCAGCCAGATAAGAGCAAGGACCCGAGTCGCCCAAGCGAACCCAATCCTAGCAATAAGGCTCTCCAGTACAAGGGGAATTATAATCCCTCCTATCGCACCACCTCCTGCTGCGGTCCCTGTTGTGATGCCGCGCTTCTCAAAGAAGAAATGACTGATGGCTGCTATGGCTGGTGTGAAGACAAGCGATGTTCCCAAGCCTCCACAGAAGCCGAAGGACAGCATAAAGTGCCAGTATTCGTTGCAAAAGCCGAGAGTGACCATTGTGGCCATGATAAGAGTTGATCCAGCAAGTACTAATATACGAGGTCCTCGCGCGTCGAAGATAGGCCCGATGATGATGCCGCAAAAAAACGTGAGAAATGTGTATATGCTAAAAATCCAGCCGATCTTTCCAGAATCATATCGTTGTAGTTGATGTGTTTCCAGATAAGCTTGAAACGAGCCCAAGGAGTTCACCAGACCTAGACTGGCAAGTAGGCCCAGGAAGCTGCCAAAGACACAGAGCCAGCCTGCCAGGCCACCTTCAGGATAAATATTTCCCCTTGTGTCGTTGAGTGAAGCTCTTGGAGGAGCAGTCTCGTCGTGAGGGCTTTGGTTTTTTTGTTTCGGTGCAGTATTGCTTTGGCCCGACTGAGAGGATCTTGTTGGTATCTCCATGTCCTTGACCGCCATGACTTAAGTTGCTGATTCTGTTATAGCGAGTACTGCCACAAGATTGTGCAGTGTGATACGTCAGACATGACAATAGTTGTCATTGACAGACTGGCATACCATTTATGAAGGAGCTTGAGTCTTGCTTTCTTAGATATTACGTGATCCTGATGGCGATGCGGATCAATCCGATGATACTGAACATCTCAGGATACTTCGCATCGGAGAGGTTGTCGGAGATATTCGGGGTCATTCCACTGTTTCCAGCCACATCGGGCATAATCGGATATTCTAATGTGCCTCAATCTGGGGTTCTCCAACTAACCCGATTAACCCAATTTCGTGATTCGTTACGGCTCAGAAACGCACGAAATACGATCATCTTAGAAACCACATATTAAAACGCATCCTCAGCCAACACACAGCCTGTATCCTTGCACCATGTACCAACCCCATACTTTATATTGTACCCTACTGTAGAACACCATCATGTCTCAAAGCGATTGTATCTCGCCTCGGGGCGTCGGGTTCTTGCCCGACGCTCCCAAATTCTTCGACGTTCTCAACGATTTGTGGGATCCAGAGACAAACCCGGAGGGCATCGTCAATCTTGGCCTCGCTGAGAATGTAGGGATCCGTTATATTAAACGTATGCTTGGGCTAATAGATACAGGCGCTGATGCAAACGGAAATGACCTCTTTCATTAACTCCCATGTATGAACTTCCCAAGATTTCACGTATGATGTATACTGATCATGTCAGCTTCGCGCTGAACCTCATGCATTGACTTATGGGGATGGATTTACTGGTTCGAAGCTACTCAAAGAGGCCTTTTGCCAGTTGTTAAACGATTACTTCAACCCTCGCATCCCCGTCCTGCCGTCGCACTTGACTATCACGCCTGGCGTGGGTAATGCAATTGAATGCTGTGCGTGGTCGCTCTTCAACTCGCAGGACCAAGTACTCATCGGACGACCTTATTGGACTGCATTCAATTACATCTTTGGCATCCGAGCCGGGTAAGTTTATCCCTTCATTATTCCAGAACCAGCCATTAACCTCAAACAGGGTCCAGGTCCGTGAGGTTTCATTCAGCGGCACTGACCCTTTCTGTCTGGAAGCTATTAATGAATATGAGAAGGAATACATACAGGCACAGAAAGAGGGAAAATGTGTTCAAGCTATACTTTTATGCTCCCCGCACAACCCACTAGGTCTGTATTGACAGAAGTTTAAATTGTATACAAACGACAGAAACTGACAAATCAACAAGGTCGCTGTTACAGCAAACGAGTCTTGATAGCCTATATGCGGCTATGTGGTAAATTGGGACTTCATCTTATTGTCGACGAGATCTATGCACTATCGGTTTTTGAGAACCCCGAAATGGATGATCCTGTTCCATTCACTTCCATATTGTCTTTGAGTGCTGAAGGACTTATGGATCCTCGAAAAGTCCATGTCCAATGGGGATTCAGCAAAGTATGAAATTCAACGCTTTCTTATATACCTTCTTGAGTTGACACCACGCCAGGATTTCGGTGCCACTGGTATACGCATCGGTTGCCTCATAAGTCAATCTAATCCATTATTTCTAAAGTCTCTTGAGAGCTTCTCGTGAGTCTTCAAGTATTGCGTGTTTGTCTATGGTTATTGATTAAATCTCAGACTCTTCAACTTTCCATCGAGCCTTGCTGATAATGTGGCGGCGTCCCTCCTGTTGGACAAGGAATTCACTAAAAGCTATATCCTTTTGTATCGATCGCGGCTTTCGCAGAGTTACAAGCATGTCACTCAGTTCCTGCAAGAGCATGGGATACCATATCGCAAGTCAAACGCCTCTTTGTTTTTGATGGTGAACTTGACAGCGGCAAGCCATCATTACGCCACGAGTGATGATGATATTCTAGCTCTTTTGAGAAAAGAAAAGCTATATATCACATCGGCAAGTGGCTACAGGAATGAAGAGCCCGGGTGGTTTCGTCTAGTGATTGCGCACCCACAATATGTGTTGGATGAAGGGTTGAAAAGGATGCTCAGAGCTTTGTCTTAAGCCCTATATTAGACTTTAGATGAGTTTGAGAGAGAAAGACATATTTGTAGATGGCATCACTGAATGGTATAAGAGTTACAGATACGGTTGCAATTTAGCAATACTTGAGCACTGTGGTTAAGTTTGTATATACTATCTGGGTCTCCATCTCGAAGCCCTGTATCACGAGAAGCAGGCTAGAAACAATCCAATACTTAAGTTAAGCAATGGATGTGTCAAACCTGTTTAGAATAATGTTTATCGTTTCTTATCACAGCCATTGTTTTCAGCGGCTTAGGAAATACTCTGGTCACTGAAACACTTGAACACTTTGGTGTCCCAAGGCGGCATGTCATGAAATCATTGATGGAGATTCGCCGATGGATATGAAAAATCTCGGAAGAACTATGTTGGACAGATGGATTAACTAAGGCCCAACCGAGAACGATGCAGAATCTCTGCCAAAGCAATGTGTCTTTCCCCGTTCAAAGTTGTCCGAAAAGTCCGATGCCCCCGCTATTTACAGCTTCTGACTACAATTGATGACGTTAGATGTATCGGCGACGAGAGGACTGATCATCCTCACCATTCCTCTGAGCTTTCTACAGCTTTGCCACCTACGGCCGGGACTGGCTCCAGGCGCTTGGATGATGACCCCGCTTCCACACAAACTGCTCGAAAAGGCTCGAATAAATGCACTAGATAGTGTCATTCTACCTCCCGCCTATCCTATAATAACCGAAAATGATCAGAAAGTGCAGACCAGAGACACCAGGGAGAAGAGGACGCTGCAGGGCGATAGCCGTAGCTAACTTGCGGCGCAGCAGTCGCCGCAGCCGCGAGAAATGACGACTCGATGACTTTCCGCCAGCATTCCCCGCTTTCCTGCCCTCACAACTTTATATCCTCTCAGAACTGCCATATTTCTATTATAAATATATTATAATGTAATAATATATTACTAATAAGGAGGTTATAGGTAGAAATACTATTACAAAAGTAGTATTAGATTAAAGGATTTACCTGCATTTAACTTACAGCTTATGCTAGTTAAAAGTTTCCATCATAAACCACTTTTTACTTAGCACAGATTATCAGATCTGGGCAGTTTTAGCTATTTTACTCTAATAAAAGCAATGAATACATATAACTAGCTCTGTTGCCACTTATTAATAATTATTTGCCACTCACCCTGCTTAATAGCCTGTTCTTTAATCGTCTCCTCCCACCTCTTAAGACAAGAAACCCACGCGTTAACAAACCGAGCTTTTTGACAGTCTTCAGCGTTCAAACAGTCATCTCTTGCCCTTGCATCAAGTGACACTACTTGATCCCTCATCTTGATTGACAAAGCTTTGAGGTGTCGCTCTGTACTGCCTCTATTCAGTAACGCTGAATGTGCTGTGATCAACTCGACATATTGCACTTGGATAGCAGTTTGAACCTCGTCTAGCTCCTCATGCCACTTGTACATTTCATGAGTGGGGCGCATTTCGGAAACCTGTTCATCTTGGCTGATTCTTCTGTAGAGATTATTGCGCGCGCTTTGGTCGTCCATGTGCTCAAGTGAACTTGCCACAGCTTGCTGCACCAAGAACCGCTCCACCGTTGCCGCTGCCTCGTACCCGACGTTACCACCGTCCATGTACTCGCTTCCCACTGAGAGAGGAACCGCGTTTTCCATGGTTGCCTGGGTCACGTTCGCAGCAGTATTGCCAGGATCGAGCGCAGCAGAAAGCGAATCAATCTGAGCTTCGGCGCCGTGGAAGAAGCCATCCGCAAAATTGCTGGGATCCGCCGTAGCTGAGTCTGCTATTTCCCCGAGACTTTCTGGCGGATCGAAGACTACCCCTTGTGCTGATGCTCCCTCGACTCCCATGGCTGCGATGTCGCTGAGCAGTACTGAAGTCCCAAAGCCAATACCAGCCGTTAACACATTGACAACGATAGGTATCACACGATCTCGTAGATTGCATTCATACGGCGTGATTTTATATTTCTTGATGATGCCATTGATCACGTTGAGCTTTGAGCACGCTACCCAAAGCTGTCTGAAGCCGACAATGGATGTGATGGTCGACAATCCCATGGTCGGAAGCCAGAGGATGGCGCCCATGCCAATCTTGGTAGAGTAGCCGTATATTTGGCGGTTCTTGAGCACCTCTCGCTCTCGAATCTCGTTCATCCTCTGCGTTGTAACCAATTCCTCGAGCTTCGTCTCATATTCGAGGCGGTTGAAGTAAAGTGATTCTTTAATTTTCATTTCTTCTGTCTGCTTTTCTGTCTGCCACCTTCCTGTTGATTGCTGTCCAGATTCACATTTAAATATCCTGGACCCCTGTTTTCAGCTTTCAGCCTTGCGGGGGCCACAAGGGTCCACTTGTTGTTGACATCAGGCCATGGCGTTGTGGCCGAGGCTAGACCGATCTCAGGCGGCGCCGCATATATTCCTCGAAATTCCACCATAAGAGACCCACGCGTCAATCCTTTAGGCCCCATAGGCTGCAGACCCAAGTCTTAGTCAATTCACTAGCCGTCTCCCGCCGGGGAACGGAGACGGTGAAGGACCATCGAAAGTCTATTTGGTCACAAGGTTGACCCTTTATACAAAGTCCAGAGGAAAAGCTCTCCTCCCACGTCATGGCAGCATGTTGCCGAATTCAGACCCATGATAACACTACTGCAGCAAGGGTTTAATATGGTATGCTGAACAATCTGGCCTGTGCACAGGGCGAAGCTTTTCCGTTTAGGAAAGATAGCCCATCTCACCAGCACGCTTTCAGCCCCATTGTCCTTTTTGCGTCTCACTAATGATTCTTTTGGGAACTGGAGTACATTTCAACTCCGTCTTATCACGGAGAATCCCTGATGTTTTCATTTCATCCAATACTACATCTCCGAGGCTTTAGTACTTGTCTGAGAAGAAAGAGGATAAAATCCATGACAGATGAAAGGTCAGTTCCAAAAAGCATTCCAGTCAACAGAGCCATCGATGAGCTATAGCTTCTCCAGCAAGGTGGAAGGCTTGTGTCATCCTCTCCATCAAGCTCTTTGCGGAACTTGATGTATGCGTTCGTTGACAGAGCTTCGGTAACAGGTGAGAGAGTTGAGACAGCCTTCCAGACAAAAAATGTCTGGATAACCTGACTTGTAGTACGGGCGATGATATGGGCGATAGTATGGGAGTAGTTAAGTATACTGTTGGCTCGTTCGCACCGTCACCGTATCTGCCTTGAAATCCTCAGAAGCTAGTTGGTCAACTACATATTTGTAGTTTAGCTGGGGAGCATCCTTCTGCACATTGCAAATAGATTTCTCGTCAAGCCCAACTTCGTCAGTTGGGTTCCGAATCGTGACTTGCAGTGTAGTCTGCAGATTGAAAGCAACCTGAGTGAGCTTCCTGCTGTTGTATAAAAACCACTATGCCAAAGGGCTCAAAAACATAAGGACCCCTACATTAGGGCCTAAGGCAACAGGGCTTTTATTCTGTATAACACCCGGCCTTCCCAGCTGTGATGTTACCAGGATGTACTTGAGAGATGAGTATTGAGGCGATATCAATGTACTTCTGGGCTTCGTTGCTATCGGTGGGGGCATCGTTAATGGAAGCCGGATGGATGTTACCTTGCACGTCTTCTGGTTTGTCGTGGTTCGGCTATTGTTTGAATCGCTGCAAAGTGGGAATGGCATGTCTTTCAAAAAAATGTAATCGTCCTGCCCATTGCTTCTGACTGATCCTAAGACAGGGGTAACATAGCCTTGGCGTTAGTGTTGGCAGGAAATAGTTCAGTAATTGTGTTGGCCAGGTTGCCAATGGCTCAAGATCTTCTCCATTCGCGCCTCTCATACAAACCTTGTAAGCATTAACTATTTTTGCAAAGTTCTGCTTGTCGGTGTCAACTTGCTTCATAGTCAGGTTAACGTTAATCCAGCCACACCCTTTGCCTAATGGATAAGGGCTTTCGAGAATTTTTCTCGCCTTGTACTCATTATCTGAATATAGGACTATGAAACCGGTGTTGCGATAGATATGAATGGAGTCTTTGGCGAAGGTGATGATCGGCATGGCATTGCAGAGAATGCCCCCTCTGAGGATGGGTGCTCCAGTGCCAGACATTGCAACCCCGATTTTTCATATAAAAGTGATGTTTCGGAGATAATGAGGGCAAAGAAGAGATGGAGAAGTTCAGCTCAGCAGTGATGCGGGGTTGCATGAAAATGAGGCTGCAGAACCAGGTTGAGCAAGGCAGAAGGCTCGTTAGTCATAATATTGGACATGCTGACGCCTGACATGCGGTCTATTTGTTTAAGGTGATAAGTGGAAATCTACCTTATGTGAAGCATTTCAAATACATGGCAAATTAAAACAATTACAATCCCCATCGCCTCAATGAATCAATGAATCAACGAAGTATACTCACGTCAAGATTCTGAGAGTGGTATTAAGCTCTCAGCCGGCCAGTCTTTCGTGAAATGTACCTATCGATTACGAAGCAAGTTGCTTACATATACGTCTACTCCTGCGCGTTAAGCTGTCATTTGCTCAGCGATAAATATCTAGCTTATAACTTCGATATTATACTAAGATGCCTAACTGATTGCTATAGCATAAAGCTGATATAAGGAAAGCCTACCTTTTTAAAACTTGTTTTTAACCTTGTTGATATCTTAGCGACTTAAATCAAAGCAGCGCAATAATAGTAACACCTAAATACCTTTATCACATTGGTGAAAACCTTATTATCAACCGTCACGTGCTCCCGGCACAGGCGTAACATGGAAATATTTAAACGTGGCCTGCTCTCACTTTCCACTTTTGCTTTTCCATCGCATGCCACGCTTACTGCAAGTCAGATGTCTTACTGTTTTACTTTGGTTTCTCCCATCCTCCCTCCCAACTAACACGTCGAACAAAGTCACCATGCTTCTCACCTTCCGGAAGCTTGTCTTCATCTTGATGATTATGATTGTTAGTAGTCTTGCCGTCATGCCGTTGGTATCGTATGTGCGTGACCAAAGATCATGCGGCAACTATGACGCTCCTGGCATCGCGTTCGCCTTAGCTCATGACCATGGGTAACTACATTGACACTGGGGTAACTTTCTTGTGACTCTTAAGTATAGAACTGCGCCGATCTTCTTTTAAAAATGCCCATCCGTGGCTGTCGCGAGAGTTGAAGGCATCGCACTTTACGAGGAGTTTATGCTACGACAAAACACGACCTGGCCAACGATGGGCAATTCAAGCAGTCTACATATACCAGTATCCCAGCTATGGAGAGTATATGAACGATTTGGGAAACAGTCAGAAACTGTGCCAGAGGTCCACAAAGCCGCTGTCGAGCTGGTACAGAAAGGTTTGGACGCAGAAGTGGAGTTATATCTCGGCAACCCTATATGTTTTGTGAACCGTTGTTTTATTTGGACAAGAAATGAACCATGTTTATCACGCCAGTACTATTGCCGAAGCAGTTCATCAAACGGGACTTACACAACCCTGGAATGGAAGAGCTACCGCTCCTCGTCTTGCTCTTCTTGGCAATGGGGAGGAGAACTTTAGTCGGCCTGAGAGTCTTGTCCTTGCCGTTGACAATAGCCAATACGGCTTCTATCTCGAGGTTACCTACTAGAATGAACGCATAATAGAGATGGCCCGTCACAACTATCATCCTTATACTGGAAATAGAATTCTTCTGAAAGGGCATTTTCGTTCCAACAGGCGCTCGAGGATATTGTCAAAAGGTTTTTCGAATACAACCCAGGGGGTGGCAAGATGTCGTAGAATATCGAGGATCTTGTAATCTATGGCGATAATATTTGAGACCCCCACTTTCCAAACAACTCTAGACTCCTAACTCGTTCTAGGTGCACGTCAAAGTCAACCGCTTTACTCTCCTGCTCTAGGGCTTGCTCAAGCCACGTTTAAGAACCTCGATGATTCTTTTCTTACCATCAGAAAGAGAGCTCAGTTTGGGTGTTGCTGGAAATCTGGAGGGAGGGGCTGTCCAAGGGTATGGAGAGACGAGATATATATCTAGAAGGGGTCAATAAGAGCTACATTAGTAAAGTTCCTAGCCTGGCTATAATAAAAGTATCAGAAAGACATTAATTATTAAAGCTATTGAATTATAGTTAGTAATTATAATTAAATTCATAAAATAAAAAATAATTAAGGTTTAATTTTAAAATTAAATTTTATAAGTTATTTTTTGCCCTTACACCCTTAAGTAAATCCTTTTATTATTGTTTAATTATTATATAAAATACCTTAAATATTTATAACCACTTCTTTTATCTTACCCTAGAAGTATAATCTGCTTATATCAGAACGATTACATATAGTCTAACTAAAATAGTGCGGCACTAGTTGTGCTGGTTGATGCGTTCACATAATCGTAATCATCGCCGCGCAATGACGTCGATGTTGACACCAAGATCTCAGATGAGTAAGTGATCACGCGACACAACCATATGATTATTAGCTCACTTAAAAATCCGCAAACTTAAATATCCAAGCATGAAGATGCTTGGACTCCCAACTAAGGTTGTATTTTGGCTTATCTCCTACCAAGAAAATGTGGTCGTACGTTCAGCGTCGTCAGATCGCCAACCAGGTAAGATTGGACCACCGCAATCACATCGAATCAGTCGAGCACGCTAGACCTTGTCTTCAAAAACGGTCATTTTCACCACCCAACAACACAAAAACCTCTGAAGAAGGAAGCCCGCAAAAGTCTAGCGAGAGTCGCTTCCAAGTCCAAAGTGTAGGCGAAGATGATCCTCTAAACCCATTGAACTGGTCGCGATTAGCGAGAGCGAAGAACGTCTTTATCATTTGCTTCCTAGTATTTACCCAATGCTGGGCTGGTTCCGCGATATCGATGGGAAACTCTTTGGCCAGTGAAGAGTTCCACGTAAGCCAAGTCGCCGAGAATCTCTCTACTGCCATGTTCTTGTTCGGTGTTGGAACCGGGGCGTTATTCGCTGGACCCATATCTGAAACCGTTGGAAGAAATCCTACGTATTTGGTGGCTACGGCATTTTATCTTTGCTTCATTGTTGGGTCGGCTATGACGCCTACTTTTGGTGGGCAAGTCGTTTGTCGATTCTTTGTGGGCTTATCGGCTAGCGCAACATTAACCATCAATGGGGCGAGTGTGAGTGACCAGTTCAGGCCAGTCAAAAGAGCATTAGTGTTTCCGATTGTTGCTTGGGCAAATGTGGCAGGTAAGTCAATCTCTTCTGAGATCGAAACCGAATTATTAACGTCGTCATAGCTCCCGTTATTGCGCCAATAGCAGGTGGCTGGATTGTCTCCAACCCAAACCTTGGTTGGCGTTGGACAGAATGGATAACTCTGATCATATCTGGAGCTTCCTTTATAGTAGCCCTGTTCTTCCTACCAGAGACATATTTTCCTTTGATTCTTTCATGGAAAGCAAAGGAGCTACGTCGAGTTACTGGTGATCAACGATACACTTCGCAACACGAGCAGAAGCATTCATTCTGGAAGCAAATGAAACAAACCCTTCCACTACCAGCAACATTCTTCCGCAGTGAACCGGTCATTATTGTACTGGGCCTCTACCTCATTTTGCTTTACATCCTGCTCTTCAGCTTTCTCTCAGGCTTTGATTATATCTTCAAACACACATACGGACTCGAGCCTGGATACCAAGGCTCCTGCTTCGCAGCCATTGCTGTGGGAGCAACTGCTTTCGTCCTCTGTGGCCCTGGACTCTACGAGTGGGCAAGACAACATACCGAACGAGTCAAAGGCGCTTCCATCAAGCCCGAGTTCAGGCTCTGGCCCGCCATTGTCACAGCTCCATTCCTCCCCATCTCACTATTCTGGCTGGGCTGGACGAACTATTCCAGCATCTCCATCTGGAGCGGACTCGGAGCTTGTTTCCTGTTCGGCATTGTGTTGACGTCTATTTATGTCAGTAGCTATGAGTACATCACTGATAGCTACGGAGAACACTCTGCTATCGCACTGGGCAGTATTACTATGTCACGGTACCTTATCGCTGGCGGAATGGTCATGGCTGCGCGGCCTATGTATGAAGGTATTGGTGTTCACTGGACCATGACGCTTCTAGGGTGCATTGCAATGTTGCTTACGCCAGCGCCGATTTTGTTCTGGAAGTACGGTCCTCAGCTAAGGCGCAGAAGTCCATACGCAACTACTGATGTATAAGGCTTTTTGTCGTCCAACAGCTTTTCGATTCATGTACAATAGCAGGAGGAGAGCTGTAGATTGTAAAAGAGTCTTTCCTCGACATTATACACGTGTCTTCATATCAGGTATTATTGCTTGGCAAAATTCAAATCAGTACCTCTACTCCCAGCCTCACTCAACCTCAAACTCAACTGGCGCAATATGACTCAATGTAATCGGCGGGCCACTCGCATCTTCACACCCGTTCTTCGGAGAGTACTGACCAGTAGGCGACATAACATCCTCTTTCTTCCCATAGCGCCACCATTTAACCTCCTCATCCTCACATACTTTGAGTTGGTGCCTGTGGCCGGGCTTAAAGGCTCGATCGGCTTCAAGGGCAGCAGAGCGACGAAACCTATAAGTGACGGTGAAAGGGATGTTTGGCTCCAGAGTAATGAAGTAGGCATCATCTCGGCCGCTGAGTGCAAAGCTCAACTGTGGTCGTTTTGGACCCTGGTAGTCTCGAGCTGAAGTGGTGAACCTGTCATAAGATGTGTACAGATGAAGTTCTTACGCCTTTGAGCAAGCCTGAGATTAAATATGGTATGCCATGTGAATATAGTGATAGGCTCAGAAGCGTGTGAGGTTGCTGTGATAGATATGGTAGGAGTGGAAAGTGATTCGGAGCCTCGTGTAAGTTTTGGTGGGTTGATAGATAAGGTTATGGATATTACTGGGGGGTTGGACGTATTTTCAGACATCTTGCCAAAGGTAAAGGGGGATTAATGAAACCAGTAATGTAACACGGAAGAAACATTGTTCTGAGTGCCTGGTCCTATATGTTGTTGGGTGGTGTTGATATGGTGAGTCAGACCACCATGTATGTCCTGAGGTTATGATGACATCAGTTGTGATTACTGATGGAGCCGTGCATGATCTCAACCATTAATATTTTAGCTCGTTATAGCAATACTTAATACGATATTATCTCAACTTCGCCTATGTCATCATCGTCGTGTGTCTCTTCCAAGTCCGCCTCGATGATGTCCTCCTCGTCTTCATCTTCATCCCGCATCATCTCCTCGCCCATGACCTTCCACCTATTCTTGACATCCAAAAACGCACTATCGATATTCTTGCTCGCAAACCACTTGAATCCAATTCGTCTGTAACCAACAGCATACACCTGTTCCGTGGGCGATAGATATATCTGTGTCTCCTGTGCGCTGTTGCCCCTTCTCAGATTACCCTGGATATCTGCCAGTCCACCTGTAAGGTCAATCCCCCCTGCTAGTATGGCGCCCAACGGGACGCCCGCTCCCGCCGAAAGATCCTTAGAAGTAGAAATCGATTGAGCCACCTCGGCGGCGATCACAGTCCGAAGAGCAGTGATCACGTACATCTTGTGGCCGCTGGCGATGGCGTCTTGAATCTCATCCGCGTTCGCTCTTGAGATATGATCTCTTTGAAGAATGAGAGAGGACCTTTGACCTCATAACACATGGCTTTGCACGCCGAAAGATTGAGCACATGCGTGCGAGAGCTATTCCAGGATCCTGATAGAAGCTTGGTAAGGCTAGCTTCCAGGGCTGAACCTTTGCTTTGTTCAATCCGTGTTTTAAAACCAAGCTGTTCTGATACGTGTATTGCATCGTCTGGGAGCGTATATGGCTTGAAAGCGTCGATATGAGGCTGGCTAATGTTGGGCACTAGGTTGCCTAGCTTAATCTTTCCCAGATCAATAGGAGTGCTGATGAGCACGAGTGGCAACGGCATTTTAAATAATAATAATAACGCAATCTTGTCGATACTGATACTATCGTTGAGAAATGGTAATAATACAAAAATGTTAATTGTAGGAAGCAGATTATATGGTGCAGCCCTTCACGGAAAACTCTCAAACATTGTGTTTCAGCTGCGGGGTTGTGCGGCATCTTCATGCCGATCGTAGAGTCCAGCCCTACGCCAATTGGCTATACAGCCTTTATTACTCGCCAACATCCTGGTATGTGTCTCATCAGAGGCGTAAGGCTATTGGATCTAGTGGAATGTGGCGGGCCGAGAATGTTATGACTTTTTACAAGTGAATGTGTTAGAAATGCCGTCTTTTAGTCAATCAAGTACTACTTTAAACCCTTATATCCACGGCCTGCACTTGCTGACGGTGTATCATCGAGACCCTGGTGAAACAGCACTCTAGGTTTCTTAAGAATACAGTTTATACCCTTCCGCAATGCCTCTAGTCAGTCTTGCAGATCTTGCGCATGCCGGTAGAGATGCTTATGCCCGTTTCCAAGACGACGACAATGTTGACACGCTCAGTCAGGCGATTGGATTCCTTCGAATCGTCAACAATCACACTCAATTACCCTTTGTACTCGCTGCTGACCTGGGATTGTATTTACATGACAGATATGGAATAGCTGGGAATTCATCTGATCTTGATGAGGCCATCATTTTCGAGAGTGAATCTCTCGCTCGCATTGACCCGGATCACTCCGATCGGGCACGGATTCTCAACAACCTGGGCCAATTCTATAGCTCACGGTTCGAGTCAACCTCAATTCCAAGTCATCTACAGCAAGCCATCGACCAGACCCCTCTCGCCGTGATGGAGGCAGTCAAGCATGAGGACGACATGGCACCTGAGTACTTGGACTATCTTCTGGAACTTGTTGCCACGCAGATAAGCTATTATGCTAGTGAGAATGATTCAACTGAAACTTTCGACAAGATCGAAGAACTCTTGGAGATTGGACGAAACATAACAAAGACTAGACACTACGATCAGATTGCAAATCTCTACTATATCAAGTCCGAACTCATATCTCAGCTATCCGAATTACTCAAGGCCATCTCGCATGCTGAGAGTGCTCTAGATGCAACTGAAGACCCAAGCTACCGGGCTATTAGATTGACAAACCTTGCCAACTATCAGCTTACATTGTACGAGAGAGGCTTCCAAGGAGATATCTTACAAGATGCCATCCACAATACGAGAGAGGCGGTCGAGCTCGCTAGTCACGGCACAGACAATGCCTTGGTCGAAAGGATGGCACTTGCAAGCGCGCTTCACCACAATTACGATTGGAGTGGTCATCCGGGTGATCTCAATGAGGCGATTGAAATAGGTCTACAAGTCGTCAATGCAACTGAACCTGAAGATACACACTGGGTGGACAGAATGCAGAACTTTGCAATCTTTGTGAGAACGGGATTCAAGGCTGACGGTGCAATTGATAATTTGACTGTTGCCATCGACTTGCTTCAGCAGGCAATGAACAACGAAAGCCTTCCCGTCGAAACTCGAGGCGATTCTGCGGCGATGGCTTTGGACTTGCTAGCCGACAAATACCAGTCTACTAGATCAGACCAGGACTTTGCCCTTGCACTAAATGTTTATAACACTTCAATGGTTCCACAGTCCGAGGAATATGCTGCCTCTGAGATAATTTGGAAGCGACAATTGCTCGCAACAGGAACAATCTCCACACTCTTCAGGGAAAGGTTCGAATTTTCAAAGGATCCCCAAGATATTGATACGTCTGTTATTTTGGCACGGAGATTCCTCTCAGTTGCGGATTCTCTTAACGATGATGGTTGTGCAAGTGCCTTGGCACTTGCCCTATGGACCGACTTCTGAGCCCGTGGCGGGATGGAGAAGCTTGATGAAGCCGTCGACTTGGTAACGAGGATTGCGCAATACCGGTCGCCTGGAGCGGCAGATTCCGTTGGTGGGCTGTCAAACTTGAGCGGTATCTGTCAAACGAGATACGATGCCACAGGTAATGAAGCGGATCTGCAGACGTGTCTCGACTCAGCCCTCAAGGCATTGAGTGCCATGATGCCAAATACCAATGTAACCCTTCGAATTGCATTGTTGCTATCGGCGAGTTCGGCATATATATCCAAGGCAGAGAGGTATGGAGATCTGGAGAATGTACAGCTCGCTGTCAGATACGCGTCAGACGCGAAGGACTTGGCTGAGGATAGAATGTTGGACGTGGATGTCTCGGCGTCACTGGACTTGACCTTGTCCCAGGCTCTTGCTCTCCGCTACCATCGCCTCCAAGCTCTTGAAGATCTTGCCGAGGCCGTGGAGACTCTCCAGCATGCCAGAGTCACAGCTTCAGAGCATTTTCTATTTCCGACTGTGCTGAATAATCTAGGTGAGACACTGAGACTCCAATTTTCGAGAACGAGAAATGCAGAGTGCCTGATCGATGCTATTGGTGCCCTGGAAGAGGCCCTTTTAATGGCATCAGCCAAAGACCCGGCAAAGGCAATGTATCGAAGCAACCTCTCACTGAGCCTGTACGATCTCTTCGAAGTCACCAAGGAATCCGAGAAACTGGATAGCTCCATAGAGTCTGGTGAGAATGCTATCGAAGAGACAAACATAGGAAATACACAGCTTCCGGAGAGGCTAAATGTCAATGGGAGCTTGTATGCCGCTAGGTTTGAGCTCAGCAACGAGGATTCAGACATTACCAAAGCGATCAGCCAGACACAGGCTGCCATAGACGCATCGCCAGCCGATAACCCCCAATGCGCAAATTATTACAACAATCTGGGAGGATATCTGATGAGGCGCAGCTTGGCCCGAGAGTCCAAGGACAAGGAGACCTCTCAAAGATCAAAAGAAGATATGGAAGCCTCACATGAAGCCTACAAGCACCTGCTTCATATGTCCGGCGCCACTCCCCTACTGAGGGTCCTAGCAGGCTACAGCGCCTCGTCGATAGCATTCAACCACGGCGATTTGAAAGGCGCACAGGAAATGATGCACAAGGCAATCGAGATGCTTCCCAAGATAAGCCCACTTGCACTTGACCGCTCAGACCAGGAATACGCTTTGAGTGGTATATCAGGGCTTTCATCTTATGCTACGTCCGTTGCCCTGGAGGCTGGTTGTGACGCTTCGCATGTTCTTCAGTTGCAAGAGGCTGGACGTGGAATAATCGCGAGTCTTACCATCTCAGCTCGTAACGACATCAGCGATCTGGAGGCCCAGGCTCCTGAAATTGCAGCTGAATATAAGAAATGCAGAGACTTGCTTTCATCACAAGCCCCGGTGTCATCACTAATTAGTGAAAGGGCAAATTCTAGGGGACCTCACGGAATGGATAGATATGAGCTGAACAAAACACTGGACAAGCTAGAAGATAAGATTAGACGAGAAGTTCCAGGCTTCGCCAACTTTCAACAACCTCCATCGACTGAAGACTTGAAGAAATTGGCAAACAAAGGGCCTATTGTATCCTTCAACGTCAGCCACATCAGAAGTGATGCATTCATCATCAGTCAGGCGGACATCATATCTATCCCCCTGCCTAATCTGAAGGAGGAAGATCTCACAAACAACGCAAAGCTGTTTTTGGAGGAACCAACGATCACGAAAGGTGGCCTAAGGACAAAGAATACGAGAAACACATCACTGTTGGGTTGTCTGAAATGGTTATGGAATGTGGCAGTGCATCCTGTCTTGGAAGCACTGGGAATTCATCAGTCGCCAGCAGATAAGAAGCTACCCCGAATCTGGTGGACTGCGAGTGGTCTGATGGCGCTGATGCCTATCCACGCCGCTGGGGATCACACTTCAGAAGCCGCTCCGAACACATTTAATTTCGTCATCCCGTCCTATACCACGACACTGAGAGCCCTCGCATATGCCCGCGAGAATGAATGGAAACCACTCCGAGGCACAGATTGTGATTTTGCCTTTATCGCCTCACCAAACAACGCTAGATCAAAAGCTCCTTTGACAGTGGAGGAATCTGCTCGCGAGCTCGATGATGCTGTACGACAGCACTGTAGAACGAAGGTGCTCGTGGGACCTACAAATCCTGAGACCCTTGGAATTCTTGAATCGTGCAATGCGGTGTACTTCGGATGCCACGGTGAATCAACGTCAACCCAACCCTGCAAGAGCTATCTCCAACTCGGCACCGATGCTGAATCGCACTTGACCATTCAAGAGATTCAAGGCTCGCGGCATCAGAAAGCGCAGCTTGCGTACCTATCTGCATGCTCCACTGCAAACGTGTCAGCTAGGGATCTTGTTGATGAAGTAGTCCATATCGCTGGGGCCTTTTCGTTGCTGGGGTTTCGGCAGGTCGTTGGCACGTTCTGGCAGGCTAAGAACACGGCGGCTAGGGTGGTAGCTAAGCGGTTTTATGAGGAGCTGATGCTTGGGGACGGTGGCGATGAGGATTGTGTTGCGAGGGCTTATTATACGGCGGTTATGGAGCTGAGGGGAAGTAATGTTCGGGATCCGTTGGTTTGGGCTACTTTCGCTCACTTCGGGGCCTGATTGCAAATTGTTGATTCAACGCAACTATGCTTTCAAATGCATCTATAGGAAGATCTATACTCGTCTGGGAACATCTAACACCGCGACTCCTAATCCATAATATGTATTTCCATCCCCGTTTACTTAGTATGAGCCTCAAGATTCAGGAGATCTTGCTTGGCGCCAGTGTACTGAACCTTCTTCATCCATTCCTCAACACTCTTGACACGATCCGGAACGATCCTATCCAGAAACTCAAAGTCCCTCTGAATCAATCCCGAATTGTCACTGGGACTAGCCTTGTAAAGGTTCCACCAGTTCTTGAAGTTCTCGCCATACGTCATAAGCAACCCACTATCGTCCTTGACAGATTGGAAGCCAATTTTGGTATCTGAGCCTTGTGGCAGGGTCTTCCACGCGACGGAGTTCCAAATATCAATGGGGACGTTGACGAAGCGACTTGTTTTTCCGCTGACCTTCTCAGAAGCTTTAGCAATTTGATCACCAGTCGCGAGAACAGTTGCAATGCCAAAGTCCAAGCGATTCGATTCCTCAGGATGCTTGAGAGCCCAATCAACGTATTTGCCAAAGTCGTCGAGGTGGATGAATGGGATTGAACCATTGTCGAGAGGGAGTTGGAAAATGAGTGAGCCGTCCTGTTCGACAGCAGGTGACATGACTGCAGAGAGGAGTTCCATGTATGGGCCCGATCTGATAATGGTCCACTGCATTTTCACGTCTTTTTTTGCATGGATCCAATCTGTAAGGATGTGTTAGTAATCGTCTTGTGGCAGTATGGATGTTGGGGGGGCAGCTTACCTTGAATTCTAGCCTTGCCTTGATAATGGCCAACATAGAGATCAGGATCATAGTTAGTCTTGGGCCCAACAGAATCGAGACCACTGTAGATGAAATGCTTAACTCCAGCCCTAGCAGACAACTCGAAGAGTCGAATTCCCCAATAAATCTCAGCTTGTTCTCCAAGTGCGAATCCATCAGTGTTCACCAGAACGTAATCAACATCCGAGGCAGCTGCAAGAAACGCTTTGGTGTCATAGCCAGTAGCTGCGTCACTGACAGCGATCTTCACGTTGGGCAGAGCGGCTAACTCGACAGCCTTGGGAGACGTAGCACTGCGGGTGAAGGCTGTGATGTTGTATTGTCCGGTGCTGGCGAGGTGACGAAGAATGGCGCTGCCTTGAGCTCCAGTGGCACCGACGATGAGAATTGACTTCATTATGATAAGAGGGTTTGAAGATTGTAGTGAAGAGATGTTTGCGATGATATGCTTTTTGTTGTAGCTTGAATGTGATAATGAACAGATAGTGTTCCTGCAGAAAACGAAGAAACACTCAGTTTAAATACTATTTCAATCACTATTACTTGTATCGTATAGCTACTATCTGTTGTGAGGCTTTATAAGCGTTCTGCTCACTAATATTCTGTTTAGTGATCAGCTTGCAGCAGCCGTGTACCCTTCAAGCTTGATTGGCGATGGCGATCCCCGCACTAAAACCCCGAAATGACCGCAGTATTTACCGCACTTATCAAAACCACCAATATCAAGCCCGCATTCTTCTTAGTCATCCACCTCATCACAGTAAAGTACCGCTGTAGTACCGCAACATGCGCCGACGTGTCTGCTTACTCTCCATAGTCCGCACATTACGTTGAGACAATCAGTCCCGGGATTATCCATGATGTCGACACCGTTACAACCAGCAGTCAGAGCTCGCGTCTCTTGTTTTCATTGTCGTGACAGTAAGCGACGCTGTGACAAATCATTACCTGCTTGTCAGCTCTGTCGTCGGAAAAGCCTAGAATGCCGCTATCCCCAACGCCGCGGTCAGAAGGCCGCTTCACCGATTGATAATACAGTCAATATTGCAGACGTTACAGCAACCAGTATTTCTGGTACCATTTATCATGGCACAATTCAGCCAGAAAGGGTGCAAGATCTGGTCAACGCCGGGGCCATTCGCTTTCTGGCTCCGGACCTCTTTCGCGATCTCCATCTTCAACTGCCACGTATGGAATGGGATATGCCTGTTGAGATTGAAGCCCAACTCGGAGGCCGTCAGCAGATGCAAGAGACGACAAAGGCATTCCTCCAACTGACAAGATCATGGATGCCTATAGTCAATGGGAAGCGTCACCTAGCTACCGTGTTAAATCCGCTGGTCCCGCACCGCCGTCCGACGGCACTCATGGCTTTATGCATGAAGCTATGCTGCCTTCCGGTTGGCAAAGTTGAGGAGAAGCGTGTGCTATACGACCTCGTGAAAAAGTTCTATGCAGAGGTTGAGAGACAAGAGGATTCCTGCATCCAAGTCATGCAGTCGGCAGTCTTCATTGCTGTGTTTGAGATGGGCGATGCAATTTTCCCGGCTGCTTACTTGACTGTCGGGGCCTTGGCAAGATACGGTATGGCTATGGGAATGGATAAGATCAACCAGGATGTGCTGGGTAAGGACTGTGGTGCAGCCGCAGGCGCATCGTGGGCGGATATCGAGGAAATGAGGAGGGTTTGGTGGGGGGCATTGATCCTTGACCGGTATGTTAATTGCTACAAACTTACACCGCAGTCTTGTGCTAATATGATGCACGAAGCCTGCTCAACGTGTCTCAACCTTCTCGTGGCTTAAGCACGGCTGATCCCTCATTCGAGGAGTTCCTCCCTGCTGACGATGAGTTCTTTTACAACCAAGTATAAATACCTTTCCCCTATGCAAGAAATCTTAGAACCTCTATCCTAAATGATAAAAAGATCTAGGCAAGCTTAGTGTAAGCTTAGGAGGCCTTTAGATCATTTATATTTATCACCTAGGATAAAGTTCCTAGGTTTTCTTGCCCCTCCTTACTTTCCTAGCCCGACTAACTAGATATCTCACCAACAGTCGTCTTCACCCGAACATGCCACTCGCATATCTGAGGGGTTTACCTTCAAGATGGGATCCTTCGCAAGGCTATGTCAAGCCACTCACCTCATCAGCAAATCTCTCGCATTCTGTCGCGGTGCCTCTAATGTCAGCGACGAAGTTCCACAGAATAGTCCGCCTGAGGAAGTGGGACAGCTCTGCCGTACACTCGAGTCCCTAGTCCGTGTGAACGAACTAGAAGTGACAAGCCGCCAACTAGCGTTCTGTAGTCAAAGCTCTGTTTCATACATGTGAGTCACCTCCAACCCTTTCAGAGTATCGGAACATTGACTTTGACGAGTGGGATTCTGCTACTGCAGCATCACTATTGGCGACGCGCTGGCCACAAGTTGGAACATGATTCGACGCCTAATATCTTCCCGGAAACGATTTCAGCGCTCGAAACTCTGGATCGCATCTCGACGACCCTGTGCGAAGGCGGCTACGATCTATGGCAACACCTTGAAGACGGGCGATGTTCTCTCTTCCTGGTTGAACTAGTCTACCAAGGCATGCTGATTCTGTTACAAATGGATAAAGTATGGCTTGCAGAGGAAGTGCAGAGGAAGAAGGAATCGCTAGGCTGGCTTCTCTCGCACATGGGGAAGCGGTGGCCACTCGTCGGTAAGATCATTATCCAGATACTTTATTCCTTGACTAATACCGCCACAGCCGTGTACAAGCGTATCTTGGAGGCTAGGGAGAGTATACTGGTTATTGAAGATGCTTTGACGTAGGATATATAACCGTACAAACAACTTCTACAAACGAGGTGTCTACTTAGAACACATATGCAATAAAACTCTCTTCGCTGGCTTCCGCTATGCTAAGATGCAAATCTCCGTATCCTACAGCTTCGGTGCAATCCCCTTCGACACAGACTTATAAGTCTGCTCAAATCGCTCTCTCGTATCCCTGATACAATCATGCTCATAGATCATCTTCTGCACCTCCGGACTAACCCATCTATCTGGTACAGGTGCAGTCCCAGTCTTCGCAGCAGCAGCAAACTGACGATCTCGTTCCTCCCTAGCATTTCCAGCACCCAAGTGCAAAGCCTGAGCAGATTGAACCGCCAAATCTACCAACGTCGAAGTACGTGGTTTCCTCAAAAGCTCGTATACCTTCAAGGTTGTTTCAATAGCCTCGCGGTCTGAGCCGTCGCCTGGCATTAAGCTCAATGCCTCAGCGAGTGTTGCTGCGTCTTCGATTGCCATTGCAGCGCCTTGTGAGAGGTGGGGTAGTGTTGGGTGGCACGCATCGCCGAGGAGGGTTACTGCGCCACAAGTCCAAGTGTCGAGGGGCTTATGACAGCGAAGCCGCCACTCGACAACGTCGTCCCCAGGAACAAGGTCAAGAAGCTGTTGAACAATGGGGTTGAAGTCTTCAAAGACCTGCTTCATCGCTTTTTTGCTTCCCTTGTTGGTCCATGTAGCGTTGGTAGCGCCGGCGAAGTTGACATCAGGTTGAACTGAAGCAATGTTGAAGATGGAGTGGTTGTGGATGGGATAGGCGATGATGTGTCGATTTTCACCTATCCATCTCCGAACAGTGTTGCTGTTCAGCATGTACATCAGGTAAGGATGTGGTTCCAACAGTTCTCGGGGCAGGAGAATTCTGTAGGCCGCTGTCCCGGTCTCAAGGATGTCTGCTGCCAAGTTTAGGTGAGCGAGTATTGACTCTCTAACCTTGGACTTAATCCCATCAGCGCCAATAAGAACATCCGTCTCAACAATCTGCGGTTTCCCATTCTCATCCTTAACAATAAACTTGACCTTCCCCGGTCCAAAGTCCTCGACATACTGTAACGTCTTCTTAAAATGAAACTTGACCGCCGGCTCCGTCTTCGCAGCATCATAGATCCCCTCAGCCAGCGAAGCACGATGACCCGCATAGTGGGGATACTCATACTTATCCCCTATATCAGTCATGGGAACGCGCACAAGAAGTTTATTTGACGCGCCATCGTGGATGACGACTTCCTCGACTTGTGTGGCTTCATCTTTGATGGAGGATTTGGCCCAGACGCCGAGTTGGTCGAGGAGGCGAATCATGTTGGGGGCCATTTGGATGCCGGCGCCGACGAAGCCGAGGGCGGGTGCGTCTTCGTAGACATGGATGTTTGTGAAGCCTTTCTTGGCGAACGCCAAGGCAGCAGCCAACCCTCCCATTCCTGGATGAAGAGTTAGTTATCATTGGATATTGGTTGTGTCATTGAACAGGATCATACCTGCTCCAATGATGGAGACTCTGAGATCTGTCTTGTTGGTCATCTTGATATGCTGCGAGATGAGAGTATGGGGAATGGAGTTTATCGTTTGTTGAGTGTCTTTAGTCAAAACGCAATTTGATTAATTCTCTCATGCCTTTTTATCTTCAAAATTATAATCACCCCAATCCTCGCTCGCTTTAGTTTTCGCATCGTCAAGAAATGATGGATCAAAACCTCGGTAGACATATCGGCCGTCCCACATCGGAACCCCGCCGAGCGATCAAAGTCGGCAATTGCCCTGTAATTAGGTGTGTATAACAAATTACGACTGAAACTCAGCCCAATACCGAATCAAGAATGGCTCATTTCTGCTTTCAACGAGATACATGATATCACATGCAGGGGTTCAGGGTAGTCTCCCCGCATTCTGTCAAAAAGCCAAACTCTATCCCCACACAGAAAATCGAGGACCCCACAAGCGCTAGCAAACCCCACAAAGGTAAGGCATCGGCAGTTTAAGTCAGTCCAAGTCCCGACTATTCCGTTGATAAGGTATAATAGTAAAACAGGACCAAGCTCCCTGCATGAACTCGATAATTATCGCCACAGGGGCAATACTACTCTGTTTCATCTCACCTTCTTCTACACTAAAAAACCTCGGTTAAGTGATAGTCATGGCTCAGCCGAATACTTTATCGCCCGCTAAAGTCGAACTTGAGGATGATCCTCATCGTGCTGCGCTGGAGGATAATCCCACTACGCAGCCGAAAACGGGAGCCCGAGTATGGATTGCAATCTTTGTAAGAAAACCCCTGTGATCATATAATCTCGGAACCGGAACTGACTGATACCGATCAACAGTCAATGGCATTATCCTTCGGACCAGCTGTTGGTCTTCCGTTTGTCTGCGTTGCTAGTATTGTTGTGCAGATCACGAATGAACTTGGCGATGCGAGCCAACTGCCGTGGGTCGTAGGAGCATGGTCTCTCTCAACGGCCTGCTCTTTCTCCCTCGGTGGTCCCTTCAGCGATATCTTCGGCCGCCGAAGTATCATCCTTGCAGGCCAAATCATTGTCTTAATCGGCAACATTGTGGGAGGAACCGCTCAGAACACTCAAAGTATAATTGCAGCCGAGACTCTCGTGGGTCTTGGAGCTGGTTTTGTGTTTGTGGCGTATGCAGGTGTACCTGAAATGCTTCCTAACAAATGGCGGTCTCTCGGCTTAGGCATTCTTGAGGGAGGAATTGCTCTTCCTTGGTAAAATTTGAACCTGCCTCAGTATTCGTGTTAAACTGACTCGGAATCACAGGGCCGTGGTAAGCGTTCTTCTCGCCAATGCTATGTACAAGTACGCTACGTGGCGATGGCTCTTCTACCTCGCCATCATCGTCCAGGCCATATCCCTGGCCGGTACAGCCTTGTTCTACTGGCCAACGACTCACCCCCAGGGAGATTTCGAGAAATCACGCTGGACTCAGTTCCGTGAGATCGACTGGATTGGGCTTGGCCTGTTCACAGCCGGACTCGCTGTGTTCTTGATTGGCCTGACCTGGGGCGGCACTGCTTCCCACCCTTGGAAGAGTGCCAGTACAATCGTACCCATTGTTCTCGGACTATTTACCATCGTCGCTGCTTTCATCTACGACTTCTTCTTCGCCAAAGCTCCCATGTTCCCTCTCAAGCTCTTCTCTACGATCCGCGGCTTCCTTCTTGTCATCGTTGTTTTGTTCATTTCGGGAATGAACTACAATTCCCTTTCTGCTCTGCTGCCCCAAGGCTCTCTTTACATGTTCACCACTGACGGAATCGAGATTGGCGTTCTCGCCCTACCAAATACTCTGATGCAAGGCGTCTGCGGTTTCCTGGTCCCTCTTTTCTCTCACAAGATTGGTCATATCAAATGGCAATTTGTCGCCGGCACAGCATTCCAGGCTATCTTCATCGGCGCCAGTGCTGCAACCGTCAACCCGAACCATAAACTCGCCTGGGCATTTGTACCAGCCTTTGGTGTTCCCATGTTCGTTCTTTGCACCATCTTGGGATATTCAATCGCTAGTCTACATGTGCCCCATTCTCACCTGGGTCTCGCCATGGGTCTTCTTGGAACCTTCCGGTCAGCCGGCGGTGCGGTCGGAAATGCCATCTTCAACACAATCTTCCAGGACAAGTTCAAGACCTATTCTGGTGAAGAGATCGCTCGTGCTGCCCTACAAAGTGGCCTCAATGCGACTGATCTGGGACTCATCATCCCGGGAACGATTCAGCACAACCTCGGTGTCCCTGGTGCCCTCGACGCCGTACCCGGTATGACTCCGGAAATCCAGGATGTCCTTCGCCATGCAGTCAGAGAGGCATATGGCCGCGCGTTTCAGTTTGTGTTTTACATCACTATTGCATTTTCAACTATTGCCGTGATTTGCGCCCTATTCGTGGAGGACCCAACTGCTTTCATGACAAATCATGTTCAGTCTGCTATGGTAGGTCGAGGTCACAGCGGTGTCGTTGATGGAGCTGCCCCAGTCACAATTTCAGATGATAAGCCCACTGAGAGCCATGATGAGAAGAGTGATGGTAATACTGCAGGTGGAGTGAAGATGGCTTGATATATGAGTTAAAGAGGTTGTAAGCGTGCTCATATTATTAGCTCTAGACCGCGCGATTTTGGAGCTTCCGTAACAGTTGTTGTCACACATCATTCATTGGTGTGTAGTTACCTTACTTCAGTAGTAGAACCGGTTCAATATGGACAGATAACTGACGTTAATAATTTAATATTGGTCCTGTGATTATGCCGCCATACCTATCTAAGAAGGTGGTAAATGTCACCGTTGTTGGTCGGGCTCTCATAAATTCAAAAGGCCCTTCTCTACTGTGTTCCCTGCAGCAATAATTCCGTTGCGCCCATCAGGAATTGATTCTGTTGGTCGCCGGAGGAGATAAGCCATATTGCGCAATTCTATGATCTGACTGACCCACTCTGGTGACTATTTTTACCATCTCGTATCTGCATAGCTAGTATGTAGATGTCTTAGGAGCAATCAAATTTCCCTGCTTCATATAAACCAAGAATAAACCCCTCAGAGTCCATTCCTTTATATCTTAAGCCGATAGTAAGATACTACCAGTCGTCACTTCGAGGACTCCCAAGTCCCTGACACAATCTTCTGCTCGCACGCCCGCACTATGAACAACAGCGCCACAATTGACCTGGTCTCATGTTTTCTCAGCACGATCTTTTCTTTCCTGTTCCTGTCGCGCATATGGTGGCTTCGAAGGGTGGATAACAAGACTATCCCAGGATATTACGGCCCCTCATCGCTGGTATATCCTCTCCGAACTTGAGCGCCAATATGACACTGACACTTTATACTTTTCAGACGACAGTTGGCCTGCTTCTTGTGATAAGAACTTCTTCTTTGGCAACAAATATCCCGCCGAAGGAGGGCCACCAATTTGCAGCGTCAATTGCTTCCTTCACCGCCACTACGCTTCTCGGTCCCCTCCTATACATGGAACATATGCGATCTGTCAGGCCAGCCGATCTCGCCGTCATCTTTCTACTCGTATCTTTGGCATGTGATGCAGCTAATGCATTACAAGAAGGTCTCGATACATGGATCTTGCCCGCAACGCAGCTTGCTCTGAAGCTTCTTCTAGTCGCCACAGAAAGCCGAAGTAAACAGGGCCTTCTGAAAAGCCCCTACGACTCCCAGGCTCCAGAGCAGCTCGCCGGAATTCTAAGCCGAACTTTCTTCTGGTGGATAAACCCCATTCTCGCCCTGGGAAACCGGATAATGCTGTCTGGAGATGATCTTCCTCTAATAGATGACCAACTTTCATCGAAGCAGCTCCGGCATCGTGGTTTGAAGGCGTGGGACAAAAGAGCCAGACCGGTGACTAAGATCACCCTACCCATGTGCCTCGCTAAGAGCATGGTATCTCATTTTTTTGCACCAGCCATCCCTCGACTGTGCCTTATCTTCTTTCGTTACGCGCAGCCAGCTCTCATTAGCTCTACGGTTCACATGCTGGGGAGCCGATCTGACGGAAGTAGGTATATGCTAATCATAAAAGCCGCTGCTGTCTACTTCGGTTTAGCGGTATGGTTTAGTTACCTCCCTAGGAGTTATTACTGACTAGACGAAGGTGTTTGAAGCAGTTTACCACCATCGGTTGAACCGACTCAGCATCATGATGAAAGGGACACTTGTAGGGCTTATCAATAACGCAGCTCTGCGTCAGTCGTCAAGCAGCTACAACGATGGCATAGCCCTCACTTTAATCAGTACAGACACAGAGAGCGCGATGAGTTTCGCGAGTATGTTCCACGAAACTTGGGCACATATCCTTGAGGTCATAATCGGGATGGCAATGTTGGCTCGGCAAATCCGCTGGGCCGCCCCAGTACCTCTAGTGATTATCTTCTGTGAGATCTCCAGTTCAAGTATCGTTTTTCTATGTGTAGCTAATGGGTCTCTGTTCTAAAGTGTGCTCTAGAATGAGTCGGTACCTGGCCAGAAATTTGCAAAGCAAGCAGAAAGCCTGGAATGAAGCAACTCAGAGCCGAATCTCCCTGACGGCATCTGCGCTCTCATCAATGAAAGTGATGAAGATGCTTGGACTTTCTAGAGAGACCGAGGTTTTGCTTCAGAAACTCCGAGCCCAAGAATTGGAGATGGCGAAGAAAGTGCGGTGGATGATGGTCGCGTATAACGCCAGTGGTGTGTTTTCATAATGATTACTTTGACAATTCTACCTCGGCTAACCACGATAGCGAATGCACTCGGAATCTTCTCTCCTATACTAACGTTTGTCATATTTTTGATGTATGCTAACCTGCGTGGGTCGACTCTCGATGCCGAGACTGCATTCACGACCACAGCGCTTCTTGGACTTGTGACACATCCAGCAAACATGGTCATGACTATTGTGCCTCGTGCCATTGGCTCTTTGGCCGCCTTTGAAAGAATCAAGGACTATCTTGTTCAGCCTAGTAGAGCTGATCCGAGACGCTTATTACAGTCCAACATAAAAGACGAGGACTCCTCACTAGCTATCCGCTTTGAAGCTGTCACTGTTCAGTCCCGTTCATCGTCCCGTGCGGTTCTCGAAAACGTCAATTTCACCGTCAACAAAGGCTCAATAACCATATGCGCTGGAGCAGTTGGAAGCGGAAAGACAGTCCTCGCCCAGTGCATTCTAGGCGAAATCCCAGCTTCAAGCGGGACAATCTCCGTATCCTCAAAGCGGATCGCTTACTGCGAACAATCGCCTTGGTTGCCGAGTGGAACTCTGAAAGATGCGGTTTTTGGCTTCGGAAAGTTTGAGCCTGGCTGGTATAGACATGTTGTCAAGCTTTGCTGCCTCGACGAGGATATTTTAACCATGCCGCTCGGGGACAACACTCTCATTGGCAGCCAGGGTCTGAAGCTTTCTGGAGGACAAAGACAGCGCCTGGTAAATACCCAGTTCTATCTCTATCTGTGAAGCTTTACGGTGCTAACTTTTCATCAGGCACTCGCCCGCGCTATATATGCTCGGTGCGAAATTGTGCTTCTTGACGACAGCTTCTCTGCTCTAGACCACAAGACAGAAAGACAGGTAGTTTCTAGTCTTGTAGGAATCCAAGGCCACTTCCGTAAGACAGGAACTACAGTCATATTAATTGCCAACTCCTGTGAGTGCTCAGCAATGTTTCTCGGGACGTCTCGATGCTCATAATCTTTAGCTAAACACTTTGACCTGGCGAACTCGTTGATCGTCCTAGAGAAGGGAAGAATTACATACCAAGGATCACCAAACGAAGTAAATGTAGAAGCGGCACATTTACGTCAGACGCATGTCAACGCTGCAGTCGCTGAAGTCAACCCTGATCTTGTCGAAAAGAACAAGATAATACAGAGCCAAGCTCTCGAAGTGACTGAGGCTATGGCTGATTTGGGTAGATCAACAGGAGATTTCTCACTATATGGTAATGTTACAACTTGAACGGTGTGAAGGTTACTGACTGTTGTAGGATATTACCTGAGAGCTGTGCACCCGCGGAACTTCTTCCTCCTACTCACTTGCACAGCTTCGTATTCATTCTTCGTGACCTTTCCACAGTATTGGCTGCAGAAGTGGACGGAATCACCAGGCTCACAGACGAAATTCTATATCGGAGGATACCTCATCCTTTCACTCCTAGCCTGGGCAGCCACAAATGGATCAATGTGGCAAGTCGTCAATCCCATTTCCAAACAAGTATCTCGCTAACAAGTTGTTCATAGGTCTACACATATGTTGATTGCGCCAAGATCGGGGGCTGAGCTTCATCGACGGTTACTCACAACTATCTTTGGGTTTGTACAGCAATCTTTTGAGGGCCGAACTAACAAGTTACAGTGCTGCCTTTTCGTTCTTCTCAATGACAGAGACGGGTTCATTACTGAATCGGTGACTTACACCATTTACCTTCCCTACTGCTAATTGGCTGATGATTGTCCAGGTTCAGTGAAGACATGCAACTTGTTGACAAGAGCCTACCTCCAGCGATCCTCTCTCTTTCAAACCGTCGGTATCCCAAAAGCTTTGGAAACTCTACAAGTGATGATGATTATTCTGACTGATCACAGAGGTCTTCAAGTTACTAGTGCAGGCCACGCTGCTTTTCAGCGCCCAAAAGCTGCTGGCTGCCACGTTGCCAATCTGCGTGCTGGTAGTCTACGTTGTGCAGCGGGTGTATCTGCGAACGTCTCGACAGCTTCGTCTTCTTCAGCTGGAATCCCAGTCTGCTGTCTACTCAAGCTTCCTTGAGTCCGTAAGTACCAGTTGAAGTTGCTCTATCTCATGATCTGGGGCTGACTGTCCCACTCATTCACAGATCGAGGGTGTCGTCAGCATACGATCATTCGGGTGGATGAAGCAGGCAGAGAACTCTAATATGGCCTGTCTCGATAAGTCCCAGAAACCAGCTTACATCCTTCTTTGCCTGCAACTCTGGCTCAACATTGTCCTCGACTTAGTTATCGCTGCCATGGCAGTGATTCTTATCACTTTGGCAGTCTTTCTGGAGGGCAGCACAACGGCTGGCCAGATCGGCATGTCGCTGAACATCGTACTTGTTGCTAACTCGACGCTTTTAGCACTTGTCACATCTTGGACGAATTTGGAGATATCTCTCGGTGCTATGTAAGTCCAGGTACAGAGTTTTATCAGACTGACTATAATGCTCTCCCTGTCCTCATGAAGCTATGTTTTTGCTTACTAAATCACTGTCGCAGATCACGTTTGAAGACATTGGAAGCAGATGTCGAAGGAGAAGAACAGCCGTCATTGGGAACGATAGTCCCTGACACCTGGCCTTCACGTGGAGCAGTTGAGGTCCGTGAGCTGACGGTCTTTTATGATGAGTCACACGCGCCTGCTTTGAAGGACATTAACCTATCCGTTGCTCCGGGTCAGCATCTCGTGGTCTGCGGCAGAACTGGCAGGTAAGTCCACTTTGTGGCTCCACCCCATCATTCTGTTGATAAGTGGCCTTTTTTAGTGGGAAAAGTACTCTCCTCCTCGCCTTGCTCCGTCTTCTCAACACCCAATCAGGTTCTATGGAAGTGGATGGCATCAACTTGAGCCAGGTTTCACCGTCCGCTATACGAGAGCAATGCTTTATCACCGTTACGCAAGATTTATTTCTGCTTGCCCAGGCTAGCCTACGGTTCAACTTGGACGTAAGTCAACATTCGCGCTTGAAACCTGCGGCGGGAACTTGCATTAACGAATTACTTCTATTCTCCTATTTATAGCCCTCAGAATCTCTTCCCGACATTGTCATCATGAAGGCACTTGAACGAACTGGGCTGGGGGGGCATTTCGACACTAATCAGCAAGAAAAGCTGGTAGACATCCTAGACGAACCTCTCAGTTCGTTGCCTCACATGTCAACCGGCCAAACTCAGCTATTTGCCTTGACCAGAGCTGTCCTCCGCGTAGAGTACTCTTCAGCGACACGAGCCAAACCAATTCTGCTTCTGGATGAGGCGACATCATCAGTTGACGGGGTAACAGAATTTGTCATGCGGGACGTCATCAAGGAGATCTTTACGGATAATGGCCATACTGTGATCGAGATTACCCATCGCTTGTCCGGTTTCGAGGATATCGCTAGGGGAGGGGACAGTGGAGAGGTGAAAGTAGTTCTTCTTTCGCAGGGGGGGATTCAGAGACAGGGAAGAATGGAGGATATGCTGGATTTTGGGAAGAGACCTTAGATAGGCATACAGGAACGGAACATCGATTCGTTATCTGGTCAATCAAACGCTCATGCCCTGCTAGTCGATAAGTTGATATCATGGCCATCAACAAGAGCCACCCGCTAGAATGCACCGTCTATAACAATGGCAATGAGAAAGTGCGAAAGCCGGCTCAACAGCATCGACGATATGTCGCAGGATCAGACGCAAATCACATGGTAGCAGTGACATCAACAGCTCTAAGTTTGCAAGTTATTAAGGCATGATGCTTCATGATAATGACCGTCGTCTCCAAACAGCTGCCCTTTTTATACAATGCATCCCTCAATGTCATTTGCATTCCAGAAAAGGAAACAAAAGTGTCCAAGAATGCCGCGATACCGCTTGCGGCACTGATTGTCATAGGTGCTGTAGGGTCTAGAACCAGTAGCATGGTCCTTCATTATCGTGGGCTCGACCAGCCTATTTGAGCATAGCTCGATCGCCCAGCCGGGAGCCGATGCCTGCTTGTTTCCCGTGTAATGATTGGTTAATGTCGTATCAGCGAGGTCGTAATGCTGCCACCGTCGGCTGGAAGCTTATCTTCAAGCGTCTGCTAGTGTCGGCCAACCCCGCATTTGCCAGTGACTAGTCGAGATACGAGAATGGGTTTGGATATTTAACATGTCGCTATGTCCCGTTAGCCTTGGCGATTTAGAAACATACACTCACTTGCCTTCAATCATGCCGCCTGAAGAAACCACGTTGACAATTGACGTCTTGCCTCCGGGCACGCAACGTATCAATGACTTGCAAGCCACTCATATCGTGCTGGCTCCTCGGCCAACTTCAGATCCCAATCAGCCTCTGGTATGAAAACCCCATCCAACAACTGCCCTACTCTAATAGTTATAGAACTGGAGTCCGATGCGCAAAACCCTCCACATGGTACTTCTCTCCCTCTATTCAATGATGATGTTTTGCATGTATGTCTCCTATCTACAGTACGTCTTGCCATGGCTAATTTATCTCGCCCAAGTCCATGCATGAGCGTCCCATTCTGGCAGAACTTCAACGAAGAACTCGGCATGAGCTATGATACACTGAACAATGGATATGCAGCAAATATGGCAGGCCTTGCAACCGGCTGTATCATCTTTATCCCTATCGCCCTGCGCATCGGCCGTCGACCGGTTTATCTCTTTACATCGTTGATCATGTTTGCTGCTGGGGCCTGGCAAGCTGAGACATATACTGTTGGGGATATGATTGGTATGAATGCTATCGCAGGTATTGCTGGAGCTGTCAATGAGGCCTTGTTCCAGGTTACGGTAAGTTTTCACCTAGCTGGTGTAACGAGGTATCGCATACTTACTGATGTGACAGGTAACGGAACTTTTCTTCGTGCATCAACGTGGCACAATGAATGGCATCTACTTTATGATGGTCCTAGTAGGGGTGAGCAGTCCTAAGATCCCTTCGGTTCAATCACTTGCTAACAACGGCAGAACTACCTTGGACCTGTCTACGGTGGCCAAGTAGCCGTGACAATGGGTTGGCGATGGGCATGCTGGTCCGCCACCGTCTTCACGGGTATAATCACCGTCCTCATGTTCTTCTTCCTAGAGGAGACCAAATACATCCCCGCACCACTCAACGGCCACGACCCTCGAGTCACCGCATCCTCCCCTACCGATAACGAGCTGTTCAAGGTTAACAGCACTGCGAAGGCACCCTTGCCAAACGATTCACCAGCCAGCGTCGACTCTATGGAGCAGCAGAGCGATACAGTCGAGATAGATCACAGCATTCCCATGAATTCTTACTGGAAGCGCCATGCACTGTGGACATTGGATAAGCATGAGTCCACTCAGAAACGCACGATCTGGAGAGACATTTACGAGCCCTTCCAGCTTCTTGCCATATTCCCAGCCGTCATGTTCGCCGCGTTACAGTATGGCTGGAGTATTGCTATGCTTGCGATTTTGGCCGTAACGCAAAGCTCACTATACTCTATTCCCCCTTACAACTTTACAACTGCAGGTGTTGGAAACATGAATATCCCTCCATTCATTGGTGCAATCCTGGGAGCTCTGTTTGGAGGGCCACTTGTCGACTGGTCGATTGTGCAGATCGCAAAACGCCGCGGAGGTATCTATGAACCCGAGACTAGGCTGTGGCTATTCTTGGTTCCAGGGCTATGCATGACTATCGGATGTCTGATGTATGGGCTCACTATTGCAAAGGTAAGTTCTATCTGACATTTAGCAACTTGAACATGCTGACGGTGCGTAGGGAATGCCTTGGATCATCAATGCCGTAGGCTCAGGTTTCATTGGTTTTGCCATTGGAGGCGGTGGAGACATGTCCCTCACATATCTTCAAGATTCTCACGAGCATGTAAGTTGTCCGAGACCCAACCGTACTGCCCTCGACTAAACCTCTCGCAAAGATTATAGGTCCTGCTCTGACAGGCGTTGTTTTTATCCGTAATGTCATTGCAACCGCTCTTGTCTTTGCCGTCACACCATGGATGAATGGCATGGGTGTGTACAACATGTATGTGGTCTTGGGCTGCATTTCTACCGCCATTGCTTTGACCTGTGTACCAATGGTAATCTGGGGTCGCACATTCAGGGTTCGGTTGGCGGGCAAGTATGAATACTTCACCAATAAGCAGTATTAAGTTGAAGCATATAAATATTTATATACAAGCTCTATCATCTTTTGACGCACATGTTGAGTATCTCCACGACTTGGCTGGTCTCTGTGATTGGGAATGCATTTGTTTGGATCCAGATATCGTCGAGACTGTTCCGCGCAAGGACCTCAAGCTTATCTTCTCCAACTCCTACTTCTTCAAGTGATCGAGGCATGCCCAGAGTGGAGATAAATACGTCCAAGATATCGGCCAAACTTACGGCGCTCTTATCAAGACCCTTCACTTGTAGCAGTTGCCCAACTTCATCCTGTTCCAACAACAAGTCCCGTACCACTTCCTGTCTCTCAACGTTTGCCTTCTTATCGAAGTTGAATCTGCATACAGCAGGCAGGAGTATACAGCTCGTTTCACCGTGACCAACTCCAAGGGGTCCAAGCTGGTGTCCGATGGCATGACTCGCACCGAGTGGCACACCACTTGACACGGCACACATAGACGAGACAACACCCTGATGGCATAGATGTCGCGCTTGTAAAGACTTCGGATCTGCCTTGCTTGCCAACAGACCACTGACAAGTTTGACGAGTCCGTTTTTCGACCATTCATCAGCTCTATCGTTTGAGACAAGCGAGCATAGCGTTTCGACACAATGATCTACAGCTCGAATCCCTGTACTAAGCCAAACCCACTCGGGGGTAGTAAGGCACAGCTCTGGATCTTGAATAACGAGTTCTGGGTCGACACCCTCGCAGTGAAATGTTCTCTTCGCGTGGCCTTGGGACTCTGTTCCTCCTGCAATGGCTTGAAACTCTCCTCCGGACAGTGATGTTGGGATGTGGATAAGAGGAATGGTCGGCTTGGATATGTTGTTTCGCAACATAGGATTGCTCTTTGGTGTTCCCCACAGAGTATCCATCTCCTCCTCGCTTGTAGCCGAGTTGGCCAAGGCGAGCCGGACCAACTTGGCGGCATCCGTTAGACTGCCAGCGCCTAGCGTCACCAGGCAGTCGATGTTGAGGCTTGACGCATCATTGACGACTTCAAGAACTTGCGCAATTGGAGTATGTGGATTGATGCCGATTCTAACTCCGACAATACTACTGCCCAGTGCCGAACGAAGTCGTTCGAGTGCATCTGTAGATTGAGCCAAAGATTTTGAACAAATTACGTACACCTTAGAGGTTGAGAGGGTATCGCGACAGTGACGTAAGCAGGCTTCAGGAAATCGAAGTCCGTATGAGACTTTTGGTGTCTCCCGACCTTCGTAAGCTGGATAGCAAGTTTCATCTCCGAATGTGAAAGCCATGATTATTCCAAGAATTGTAATTGTCACAGCAGAACGCTGGTGAATCTACAAAAACTCATTCGATGACAACAATACAGGGTAGGATAGAGAACGGCACGTGGCGCGACTCACCGAAGTGAGCTTAGTGCGTGACACACACGTTCCACATACGCGTTCCACATGGAACGCGTGAGCTCGTTCTCCACATGACAGGGACCGTGTCAACGGAATTACGGATATGGGTCCAACTTGACATTATGTGGGACACTGAGACAGGGATATTGCCCGAGCGAGGCATGACAGCGATGGCCCAAGCCCGTATGAGAGTATCGTCAGTAGGATGCTTCGTTGCAGATAGTGATACACACGAACAAAACGAAGAAATGGCAACTCTGATACGGCGTTTGAAGGCATTAACAACCAAATCACCCAATGATGTAGTGATTTTATCAGCTGTTCGCAGTCCGATTACACGAGCTTTCAAAGGCGGTTTCAAAGATGCATGGCCAGAGGATATTCTTGCCCCAGTAAGCTTGAGTTCTTAGATTTGACCGTAGAAAGTGAAGCTGATAAGCCCTCTAGGTGATGGCCGAAGCAGCACGACGAGCCAAGATTCAATCCGGAGACGTTCAAGATGTTCTGATAGGGAATGTTCTCGCGGAGCTAGGCTTTGCAAAAACTGGTAGAATGGCGCTGTTACACGCAGGATTTCCTACATCAACGACATTTCATACCGTCAATCGTCAGTGTTCGAGCAGTCTTCAGGCTCTAAGTCATATGGCACATGCTATCCAAGCGGGTCAGATTGATGTCGCTCTAGCTGGAGGAGTCGAGAGCATGTCGAAGAACTACCAATCTCGAGGGATACCCCAAGACGTGGGTCCAACTCTGCGTAACACCAAGGTCAAAGCAGCTTCTGACTGTCTCATGCCTATGGGTATTACGTCGGAGAATGTTGCGAGGAGATATGGAGTTGATCGTAAGATGCAGGATGAGTACGCGCTGCTGAGTCATACTCGTGCGAATGAAGCTCTTGCTGCCGGTAGGTTTGAGGCGGAGATTGTGCAGATTGAGTATACAGTATACGACAACGAAACTGGGAACACTTCACAAGTTCGAGTTGCTGCAGATGACACTATCCGGCCAAACGTGACTTTGGAGAAGTTGGCCAAACTTAAGCCAGCATTTCTAGAGGACGGTGGTAGCACTGCTGGTAACTCGTAAGTATAGCGCAGCCCACTTGTTTCGAGGTCTTACTGATCATCGCATGCAGGTCCCAAATATCCGACGGTGCATCAGCAGCCATCCTAGCCCGTCGCTCATGGGCAACCGAACGCGGCTTGAAACCTGTAGCACGATTTCTCGGAACCCAAGTCGCTGGCTGCGAACCCGATGAAATGGGCATGGGGCCAATCTATGCCATTCCGCGACTCTATCAACATGTCGGTATAGAGCAGAAAGATGTTGATGTTATCGAACTCAATGAAGCATTTGCAAGTCAGACTCTGGCGTGCATTAATAAACTTGGGTTGGATGTTGATAAAGTTAATCCGAATGGTGGCGCTATCGCTATTGGACATCCTACTGGAGCGACTGGGACGAGACAGCTTGCGACGCTGATTGCTGAGCTTGGGAGACGGGGAAAGGAGATTGGTATTATTAGCATGTGTGCCAGGTAAGACCGTCCATATTCCCTCGATTTAGTTGATACTGACAGGTCTCTTAGTACTGGAATCGGTGTTGCATCCGCTATAATTGTGGAATAATTCAGTAAGACAATTCATTTGCTATACAATTACTTTGTTCGCACCTTGTAACGACTAGATTCATGTAGGTTACCGCAAGCATGACAGGCAGAGCGTTAAGTAGAAACGATGAATAAATATTACTATACTAGTATGTACAAGCTCTAATTATCCACCGACAGCCTTATTCTCTCTCAACCTCTTGATCTCAGTTGGATCTAGCCCCAGCACATCTCTCAGTACCTCATCAGTATGCTCTCCCAGTAGTGGAGGCGGTGTACGGATCGAAGGTTGGGTTCTGGAGTACTTGACCGGACTGTTCAGCACTTTCAACTGGCCACATGCGGGATGCTTGATCTCTTTGATCATGTCCCTCGCGACAACTGGATCGCCGCCATTAGCATTTTCCGCTATCACATGAGCGTCACTTACCATGTGAATGTTCCAGTGTGTCCTTGATATCGTTTATCTTTGCATACGCGAGACCGGTACCCTCAAAGATATCAAGCCACTCTTTCGAGAGCTTGGAACTCGTAATATCTTCGATCATTCGTTCGAGCACATCTCTATTCGCTACTCGTGCTGAGTTTGTTGAGAAGCGCTCATCGTCCGCCCATTCTTCTTGACCAAGACATTTGCACAAAACGCCGAACAGTCGGTCGTTGGCACCACCGATCAAGATGTCGCCGTCTTTAGTGCGGAATGCGCGGTATGGTACGACAGATGCTGGGAGTTACTGTCAGTTCAAGTCCCAATAATATTGTGTGGAGCGACTCACGATGTGATGTGCCATATCGTCCCCCATCTCTCTTCCCCGTCACCAACACAGATTGCGCCATGTTCGCCAGAGTCGCAACTTGACAATCGCTTAAGCACACATCCAAAGCCTGCCCTTGACCAGAGTGGCTTCTCTCAATCACTGCAGCTAGAATGCTATTGACTGCATATAGTCCAGTCGTCAAGTCAGTCACTGCAACGCCGACTTTCACTGGTGGTCCATCTCGTGGGCCTGTGATGTGCATCAGACCCATTTCAGCTTCGACCATGACGTCGAAACCTGCACGATTACTGTAAGGACCTGTCTGACCATATCCGGTTATACTCGCGTAGATAAGCCGAGGGTTGGTCTTGGCAAGTGTATTGTAGTCGAGCCCGTATTTCTTCAGAGTTCCGGGCAGGTAGTTCTCGACGATGATATCGGCCTTAGCGGCGAGAGTTTGGATCAGTTTTGCCCCTTCTTTTTCCTTGAATGAGACTGCTACGGATCTCTTGTTTCGGTTCACCTTTGAGAGGCGTGATAAGCATGGAGTTCTCGCCAAAGTCCAGACAGCTCAACACTTACCGATAAATAATATGCACTTTCGCCCTCGCCGCCTCGTCCATCTTTATAAGGTGCAAAGGGAGGTCCCCATGCTCTCGTATCATCGCCTCGTATCGGATGTTCGATCTTAATGACTTCGGCTCTGTCGAAAAGTCAGAAATGGGATGGATTCGAGAAGCGAGTTGCTACGAACCCTAGGTCGCCGAGAATCTGCGCGCAATATGGCTTTCTGGTGTTAGCGCTAGCTCAGACGCTTCTTGCACATGAAATACTTACACCAGCGAGAACTCGAGATATGTCCAAGACTCTGATTCCCGTTAGAGGCAATCTTGGGGCAGCCGCTGTCGCATTGCCTCTTCTGCTCAAAGCCGAGCGCCAAAGCGGGGCAACAAGTTTTCTTCGCATGGTTAACATATTGGTGAAGTCATAACACCCACTTTAATATTCACGAGGCGTCGAATTGGTGAAATACTGAAGCTAAATTGACGCGTATAAAAGTAGCTGTATAATCATTCATGGATGTATAAACATTTCGCCCCGGCACGTCTGGTGTTACAGTCCCACATACGGTAGCAGTAACATTTCGCATGTGGGGTTTACGCAGTGACGCTACTGTACCCTTGTCCATGATGAGAACATTCATTTACAACAAGGCAATTGACTTATGAGAGAATTGGCATGACAAAGTTTGTATATGGGTTTATTCTGCTGTAAGCTCAATCCTGCAGCACACAACTTGAACTTAACATCCCGACACGCTTCATACGACCGTTGGACTTGCTTTAACTGAGAACCATGATGAGCTCAGCTTTTCGTGCACAGGCTCCAAATCGCCTATGGACTTTTGCGCAGCGCAGCTTCTCGACCTCCACCGTGTTACGAAGGATCAACAAAATCTGTGCCTCAGAAAACGATGCCATTCAGAAGGTGAAAAGTGGATCGACCGTTCTGGTCGGAGGCTTTGGCTTTTCTGGTGTTCCTGAATCGCTTATTGAAGCTGTTGCCGCGCGCAAGGATCTCAAAGATCTGACCGTTGTCTCAAACAATGCTGGGATGCCTGGTGTTGGGCTCGGTACGTGCACTAATATCGCTGCTGACCACCATGTTAATATCGGCAGGCCGATTGCTGGAAACCCGACAGATCAGCAAAATGATAGCATCTTATATCGGGGAGAATAAAGTGTTCGAGAAGATGTATCTGAGTGGAGATCTTAGCCTCGAGTTGATACCGCAGGGGACGATGGCTGAGAGATGCGCTTCTGGGGCAGCTGGCATACCGGCATTCTATACCCCAGCAGCATATGGCACTGTTGGTAAGTCTGCCACCTCACACAGAGCGACGAGAGGCTAACATATTTGCCTGTTCAGTTCAGACAGGCGAATTGCCTGTTCGATACAACAGAGACGGATCCGTAGCGCTCATGTCACGGCCTCGAGAAACTCGCGAGTTTCACGGCAAGAAGTACATACTCGAAGAAGCCATATTCGCCGATGTTGCTTTAGTCAAGGTTCACAAGGCTGATAGACTTGGTAACTGCACATTTCGGAAAGCACAGAACAACTTCAATGAAGCGATGGCGAAGAATGCAAAGTTGACCATCGTCGAGGCTGACGAGATTGTTGACGTTGGCCAGCTTGATCCTGAGAGTGTTCATATTCAGGGCATTTATGTCGATGTTATTATTCAGAGTACGAGGCCGAAGAAGATTGAGAAGTTGACATTTGCCCAAGATGCCAAGGGTGAAGGCAAAGGCAAGTAAAACCTGATCTATTCTCTAGACTCAACCCACTTGCTGACGATTATAGTTACAACTGCAAACCAGAGACGAGAGCGTATCATCAAGCGAGCTTCTAAAGAACTGAAAGACGGCATGTACGTCAATCTGGGGATTGGCATGCCACTCGCGACACCGGGCATGCTTCCTGAAGACCTAGAAGTCATTCTTCAATCCGAGAATGGTATCCTGGGAATGGGCAGATATCCGAACCCTGGGGAAGAAGATCCAGATCTCATCAATCCCGGTAAAGAAACGGTGACATTGAACCTTGGTGCCTCGACTTTTGGAAGCCATGAGAGCTTCGGTATGATCAGAGCTGGGAAGATTGACTTGACTATGCTTGGTGCGCTACAAGTCAGTCAATATGGAGGTAAGCCCTCAGATACTATGATGTTTGGTAATTGATACTGACATGTGAAGACTTGGCCAACTTCATGCTGCCTGGGAAGGTGAAGGGAATTGGAGGCGCCATGGACCTGGTTGCCAGCCCAGAGAAGACCAGGGTCATCATCACCATGGTACGCCATCTCTTGTCTTGGATCAGATTTGAGCGGCTGACTAACATCCCTAGGAACATGTTGACCGCAATGGAAACCCTAAGATTCTGGAAGGTAAGTAGGATGATGTGGTGCTATCAAGCCAGAGTTGCTGACGCCTACTGATAGAATGCACATTCCCGCTCACTGGTCCTCGATGTGTATCTAGGATCATCACTGATATAGCTGTATTTGACTGTACACCTGAGGGTTTGGTGCTCAGGGAGCTGGTGGACGAGGTTGAGATGGATGAGCTGAGGAGCAAAACCGGTGCGGCGTTCAGGATCGCTGATGACTTGATACCATACCAGACTTAGCTTTGAAGGGAGCAATGAGCATGTCATTTGGAAATCATCGCCTTTTCATGATTAAGATCAAATCCATGATGTTTGTATTGATAGGAATCTGCTAGCACTTTATGATGTATTCTCGGCCAACGTATCATCAACCATACGCTGCGCCGATCCCAGATAATTGATAGGATCACAGAGCCTCTCCAAATCACTCAAGGGCAGGAACCTGGTTACTCGCTCATCCTTCTTCAGCGTATCGAGCAGCGTACTTCCATCCTTACTCTCAATAGTCTCCTTACAAGCCTCATACACAATATCATGCGCATCCTGTCTTCCAACATACTTCGCCAACGCCATCATCAGCGCCTCACCAACAATAAGTCCTCGCGTAGAAGCCAGATTAGCTGCCATGCGCTCTTTGTCCACAACAAGACCTGAAAGCGCAAACTCGGCTTGGTGAAGAGCACCGACTGCTATGACGAAGCTCTCGGGTATGGCTACCCATTCTAGATGCCACGGTCCTGATGCGCGTTCAAAGTCGGATACCATGCCGTCAAGAACGAGACTAGCGTTGGAGCGCAGGATTTTGGAGGCAGCGAGGATGACTTCGCTGGAGATGGGATTGCGCTTTTGAGGCATTGTGGATGAAGCGCCGCGATGGGGAACGAATGGTTCAGCAACTTCTCCAAGCTCGTTGGAGGACATGATGATGAGGTCCAAGGCAATCTTGCCGAGGGAGCCACCGATGAGGGCTAGAAAATTGACCACTTCAGCGATACCATCGCGGGCAACATGCCAGGTAATCGTGGGGTTTTCCAGGCCGAGTTCAGCAGCGAGTTGCTTTCGCACATCAACACCTTCCGGTCCGTCTCCAAGGGATGCCAAAGTCCCGGCCGCACCTCCATACTGAACGACAAGAGCACGACTCTTTAGCTGCTGAAGCCGCTCTCTATGGCGGTACAAGCTTGATAGCCACACAGCACATTTATAACCAAAGGTAACGGGGAGGGCATGCTGGAGATGTGTCCTCCCAGCCATCGGCGTATCGCGATACGTAACTGCCAGATCTTGAAGCGCGTTTATCACGCCAGTCAGCTTGGTCTCAATAATATCAAGACCAGACTTGATCTGTAACACGCTGGCTGTGTCCATGATATCCTGCGTTGTAGCTCCCCAGTGTAGGTACTTTCCAGCAGAGCCACACATGCCATTCAGCTGACGTACAAGAGGCAGGATGGGATAGCCGACTACATCAGTCTCGCTGCGCAACCGGTCCATGTCGAGGCTTGTGGCATTGGCTTTGGAGGTGATGTCGGCGGCAGCGTCGGCAGGAATGACATTGCATTGGGCTTGGGCTCTGGCTAGAGCAGCTTCAACGTCGACGCATCTGTTGATGTATGCTTGGTCACTAAATACCTATCGTTGTCATTAAGTCATTTGTTGATGAATGAGAAGATTAGCTCGTTTGACTTACATTGCGAATCTCGTCGGTACCGAATAAGTTCCGAAATATCACAGAGTCAATTGCACTGACTGATCCAATTGCACGGCGCTGGACAAGTGTTGGCAGACGTATACAGGCATTCCAGCGGTGTGGGTGAGATTGAGAGGTAAGTTGAGTGAGTACCCTGCAAGATTGGATTGTGCGCAGCATGATTGGCAACAGAAAAGACCCCAATGATCATACTTTAGGAACAGTGATTAGGCAACTACCGTAATTTGATATCAATTGACAGTCCCACACGTTGTAAATTAATTAAACATACGAGTTATTCACAAGGTTGAGGGGTAAGAATGATACCGCGCGCGTAAACATACATACGTCTCATTATGTGGGAGCTCCATATCCCCACATGCGACGTCACATCACATTTCCCACTTACTGGCCCATTTGTGCATCTGCCGTTCGGTAATAAACATGGGACTGGCAGAACCTCTCTACTAATACGCCCGGAGAATAAAAGGAAAATAAAGCAGTAGATTAGATCTAACACTTCTTGGTCTTGTATAATCACTACATTCATATCACATTCCTAACAAGAATTACCCATCGAAGTTCAGTATGGTTGCCGCTATCAAGAGACGTGAGCCCGCCACAGATCCACAGAAAGTCTTCCACTACACAGATCTCCAGTGTACCAAACCAACCCGCGAGAATGACCCCTACGAGTATCAAGCAGGCTGGGGAAACCGCCATCAATCAGAAGTCATCCCCGGTACTCTCCCCGCCGGCCAAAACAACCCTCAAGACAGAGGCTTTGGTCTGTACACTGAGGGTATCACCTACTCTGCTTTCGCAGCTCCTCGCGGCCTCAACATGAGCACTTACATGTACCGCGCCCGACCATCGGCCGCTCATCAAGGATACTCGAGTATTGATACAAAGTCTCATATTGAGAACTGCTTCTTATCGCTGAACCCAAAGGTTGAGCCTTTGTATCAGCAGGCTGAGTGGTCGCCGTTTCCACTGCCGAAGGATGATGAGACAATTGACTTTACGGACGGCTTGCATACCCTTGCTGGAAGCGGTGATCCTAACCTTCGTCAGGGTATCGCTGTGTATGTCTATATGATCAACTCATCCATGATCAACAAGGCGTACTGTAACACAGACGGCGACTTTCTCATCACTCCTCAACTCGGCATCATAGACATCCAAACCGAAATGGGTCGTCTGTTCGTCCAGCCTGGGGAAATATGCGTTATCCAACGCGGTGTAAGATTCCGCATCAACCTAGCAGAGGGTGTCCCTGTTGCTCGTGGCCATATCGCTGAAGTCTGGGGATCTATGTGGGAGCTTCCTGACCTCGGGCCCATCGGAGGACATGGTCTGGCTAACCCGCGAGATTTTCTTTATCCTGTTGCACATATCGATGAGGACCTACATGTGCCTTTCAAGATTGTTGTCAAGAATAGTGGAAAGCATGTTGTCATCAGTCAGGATCATAGCCCTTTCGATGTTGTTGCCTGGCACGGGAACGCCGTTCCCTACAAGGTGAGCTACCAACACACCGATACCAGCAAGACAAGTACTAACTACATGATCCACAGTACGATTTAACCAAGTTCGCGTCTCAGAACAGTACCAGCATTGACCACACTGATCCCAGCATCAACACTGTCTTGACAGCAAAGTCATTCGACCCCCATGTTCCGCTCGCGGACTATCTATGGTTCGGTCCTCGATGGGATGTAGCCAGCAATTCATTGCGTGCACCTTACTATCACCGAAACAGCGCAACGGAAATGTTGGCTTGTATCTATGGCGCAGGTCTCGGGCGATCTGACGACTTTCTGCCTGGTGGCTGTAGTTACGAGGGCGGGCATACTCCCCATGGTGGGTTTGGTGAGGAGTATATCACAGAAGCTATCTTGCAGCATAATGAACCGCGCAGAATCTTGGAAAGTGAGTGGAATCCTTGCTGCGCGAAACTGTAATACAGTTGCTAACTTTGGCCCAGATCAAATGACCATCATGGTTGAGTCTTCACGCACATTTCTGTTCACAGAGTATGCTCGAGAGATCTGCGGTGTTCTTCACAAACAGGCCACCGACTATCGAGTTTGGGATAATCTTCCCGATCGCTTCTCAGCACATCCTTTGACCAAGCAGCTTCTTGAGCGTGTTGCGAAGGACAAGGCGAACCAGAAGAAGGCGGTGGACTACTATCACTCGATTCAGTTGCTGGATGCCAAGGGCCAGCCTACGCAGGTCCTGCCTAATGAGACTAATGGGCATGCAAAGATTAGTGCAGTCGATGCAGCAGTTTGGAACTAGGACAGGGTTGTGGATTATGCTTGGAGCAAAGAATATGTTGTATTTGTATTTAACAACCTTGCTCGCATGTAGGTTCTCGCGTATGAATAGTACCTTATCTAGTGATAATACTCTATGTCTTTTCGAGGCTACTTGTACATATAAAAGCTCTGAGCGCTTCAGGTCAATCACCGCCCAATCGGTCGTCGACTTCGATCAAAGAGTCGCTCATTATCCGGAGTATGTGGCACAGTTCTTTCGCATTCCACTTCCCAACCTCTTCTAGTAAGCTCGCAAACTCGAGCAAGATCATCTTGGCAGCATTATATCCCGCTTCACAAACTGTTCCGGAGAAGCTAATACTTCCTCCATTCTGTATAAACTGACTGGCACTAGTATCCCCGGCAATATCTACTGCTGACATTGGATCACATAGATTAGTCCAGTCAATATCGTTGAGTAACTCAAATGACTCTGTGTCAGAGTCACTATGCACCTCGTTCGGCTTCATCATAAACACAGAGAGTCCTAGTACAAGCGCAGCTGTGAATAAGGACATGTCGGAATGGAGCATGACGCCATCGTTCGCACGCCTGCGGCTCATGGCGATGTAGATTCCGGCTGCGTGGAGACAAGCTCGTCGTGCATGCTGGGTCTGACTCCAATTGGCGATCTCTTGCAATGCAGCGTATGCGCTCTCAGCTCCGTTGCGACCAGAGGCCATTTCGAAGATCTCAAGGTTGGCCAGTAGGTTGAGGTTCAGGAAGTGCCACTGTGCGATACAGTTGGGGTTCCTATACCGAAGAAACCTTGAGTAGTTTGTGTAGATATCGCCCAGCACACGCAACATGTTGTTACCCGTCTCACTCGAAGCATCAACACTTGCGGTTGGCTGCTCTCCATTGCCATCTTCCGGTAGCCTAGCTCCTCTTGTTTGATGCTGATGTTGAAGAATCCGCGCCCAGATGACAGACAACAAGCCAGTCATTCCAATCGGCGAAGTCTCTTGAAGCGGCTTTAAAGTGATGGATGGGTCATGCATTCGTATTACGACAGGGTCTGTAGTTGCACTTGTGCCAGCATTACGACAACTCCTCCATGACTTTGCTGATGAGGACCGATACAGATCAATCGATGTCGACATCTCCAATTGCACCACGGAAGTACAGATGAGTGGCTCCGTGTTGAGTCTAGAAGCCCACCAAGCGTCAATCATGATCAGAGTCGATATTAATCTTGAAACAGGTGTCACTGTCAGCGTTTATAAGACTCGAGTATTAACGTTGGCATACCTCTTGAAGCTCTCTGTTCGAGCCCATGCCTTCCACGCCCAGTCATCGCTCTGCGCTGGGTCATGAATAAGTCTAGCCGAGTTCGCTTGATTGAGTAGATTGTCTATACTGAACGAAGCGGGACGTGGCATCAGTAATCCTGACATTTGAACCCGCTGTAAGAGCAATTGTCGTCAGCTTTGTGATTCAGGAACAGGATGACTCGGAAATTACATTAATGGTCTGATGGTATAGCATTCTGGACAAGAACGCATCACGAGCACCCTGCGACTAAAGTGAGCAATAACCTCCCGAGCCATAGCGCCATAGGATGCCATACATGTGGTGAGCTTATTGACCAAGCCATTAGAAGCAAAGCCGCTGATGCAAGGCGCTCGATAAGCTGTGCAGACCCCTCTGGACCAAACGATGCTGTCGCTAATTGAGAACAGCACTGCTCTGTCGCTGCCTGCAAACAATTAGTCATTTTCTTCCGGCTTTTGGAAATCGCAGCGACATTACTGGCAGGTAGTGTTGCGTGAAGGGCTTCACAAATGAAGAGTCAAGAATAACCAGGCCAAGGAGGCATAACGAGAATACGACTGAATTAGATGCCGACTTGGCTGAGAACGTCGGTTGGTGTATAAACGGGACGAGAGAATGAGGCTGTCGAAAGGCGATGGTGAGACCGAGATTTAGTAGCCGCGCCGGTAGAAAGTCAACGCTGGAACCAGGTGAACCGAACTCGCGGATGAGATCCTGTCTCTTTTCTTCGTCCATTCCCCATCTCGATTCATTCTCAGTACCTATGGTAGAGCTTGGCGACGACTGCGAAATAGAGACGTCTGTGAAGATACCGTCACCTCGATAGTTCACCACGTCCGCCCAGACTTTCGAAGCAATTTGACTCGCGGAATGGGTCCGGTTTCTAGGCCATAGTGCGGCAACCCTCGCGAAGCGCTCGAGCGGGATACTGCTTACAGGATCGATGCTGTTACTCGAGGCTTGCGAGCCACGTACCCCTGGTGATGTTTCGCTGAGACTAAAGTCAAGAAAGTCCAGATGACTGAGGTTAGGTTGTAAGAGCTCTAGAGCACCAGCGTAATGTAACAGATCTGTGTTGCTCATCGATGTGAGGGATGCTTCATTATTACCCCAGGGAGCTGATGAGGCAGCAGTATGAGAATGAAAGACATTTGCCCTGGTACTCAGTGACACTCCAGGGCTAAGAAACTCGGCATTGGCGGTGAACAAGGTTGGGGTAGCGGTCTCCAATGTTGTCTCCACCATATGATGCGAGAAGCTCAGGGGTGATAGTTCATTATCATGATGGCCTGCAGCTGGAGACGGATTCGTAGGTCGCTGCTCAGGATCGAAAGGGTCTTGTAGGTTTAATTTGGCTGATTCGGTCGGTTGTTCGTGGAGAGCTTGGAGCATGGAGACCGTCGCCAACGCATCGAGGTCAGACGTCGAGAATTGCGCCATCGAATTATCGACGGTGATAGAGGCATCCTCCTGCGGTTGTGGCTGCCCATGATCGCGTATGCGGTTGTTTTCATGCTCCTGATGATCGTTGTCGGCTTCTGAGCCTTGTTCTGGCTCCGGTGGCGGTATAGAACACACATTTATGGAATCGGCCAGTACACTTTGTCGGCGCTGTCGGCTTTTCTCGTTCGTTGAGACATCGGATCTTCGGCGCTCTCTTTGTGAGGCATCACTGTTTGGATGGAAGTATCTGACATGGCGGAGGAGGACATCGCTATGGCCATCAATACCAGCATTGACAAAAGTTGGAGATGGCTTCTTACCTCCGTGCATAGCCGCGACCGCATGTATCACATCGGTATGGCTTCTCCCCTGTATCTAAGCATGGGTCAATTTGGCGATTGAGATGATTCCATGTGGGGATGATCTTACGAGAGCGCTCGTGCCGGAGAAGATGCTCTGTCTTGTGGAACGTTCGGTGACAGTATGAGCAGCCTTTCATGATATCAGGCTGGCAGCGATTGCAAAGCCTGACTGAGAACTAAACAATCCCGGAAGGTAAAATAAACACTCTAAACATGCAAAGGTCCATCAATAATGCTCTGAAGCTGCGGCTTCGAAGGTGCAGTCGCGACAATGACGAAATCTGGGGTTGTCGCGGGGTAAGAAAACATCAATATCCCATCGGTTCTTTGTGTCTCACATGCAAGGCATCTAACCAACCCCTGAGAAAGAGAATTGCGGTCTGGGCTCTGCACCTGGTACCGCTTCATCTGCCGAAGCAGATCGACAAGGTGAAGCGGAAGATCCGGGGTACATGGATTAAAGAGGCTCAGCCTTTCCAAAGTAACCAATCAAATAGTGTTAAATTGAGTAGATGACCTCTACCCCGCAATCCTCCTGATAGAGTTCAATAACAGCTTTGATAGCTCGGTTAAACGGGCGTTGAGTGAGACTTGCTTACCCTGGATCTATGTGGGGCTTTCATGAGCATGAAAGTAATGTATGTGGGACAACATATAGGACCTCAGCATGATGCCAGCATGTCTAACACATACATACGATTATACCTGAAATCGGAAAATAGATTTAATTGCCAATTATTAGCGGCCAAAATTTTGAAGCCCAACTAGATCAGTGGCTATAGCTAGTTATACTGAGATAAAAACGCTTCTGCACTCTCAAGCTCCCTCTTGATAGCTTCAACATGTGCTACACTTCGCGGCTTAATGTTAACCTTGTATGGCAGTGGACACACCAAATTAGCCGACGTATATGCATCTGGATCCAGGGGCTGAACCTTTTGGTTACAGGGTCAATCGGTTCGGAGAACTCAAACGCCCACAATAACTTAGCAGTGATTCGCCACATACTGCGCTCGGCCAGATGAATTCCAGGGCAGATACGCCGTCCCGCACCATATCCATAGTGATGTGGAAATGCAAGTTAGTTCATAGCTCCATATGGTATTTTTGAGGGATGGACTTATCTCGTTTCTCATAATCTGGACCCACAGCGTATTCATTTGCTAGCTTTGTATGAGACAGGTAGCGGTCAGGGTCGAAGGTGTCATGACTTCCATAATAATCCTTGTCGTGATGCATCGCCCAAACGCCGACGAAGATGGTACTTCCTTTGGGGATCAACATTCCGTCGTAGTAGTCATCTGTCAAAAGCTTAGTTACGGCGCGAACGTTTCGAACCACAGTGGTATCAAGACTTACCCTTGGTGACTGTGTGAGGCAGTCCTAGATCGGAACTATACCTGGTACGACGGAATGCTCATCCCAAAAGACGCCACCGTTATCATTCCCTCATACGCGATCCATCGATCAGAGCAAATGAAGTACACAAACCCGGATACGTTCGACCCAAGTCGCTACATCAACCACCCACGCTTGGCAAGTGACTATGCAGGCAGTCCCGACTTCAACAACCGAGACCACTACGGCTATGGTGCAGGTCGTCGTATCTGCCCCGGTATGCACCTCGCAGAGCGAACGCAGTGGCGAGCTATTGCCAGGATCCTCTGGGCATTTGATATAGAGCTTGCCGTCAATCCAGCGACGGGGCAGAAAATTGTACCTGATCCGGAGGCTTTCAAGGAAGGAATTGCGCATGGGCCTAAGCCGTTCAAGGTTGTGTTTAAACTCGCAGTCAAGCACATATTGATACTATCTTCCGAGAAGCGGAGCAGAGCCTTGATGAGGTGGCCAAATGGGACTGAAGGAGTCGGAATGTCTACGTAGGTTAGTGACTCACAGTCACTTTCACATTATGGTGTAGCTATCTATGCGAAATTATCTTATATGACTGTATTACTATTAAATTCTTTCACGGTGTTGTGGTTTCAACGTACATGGCGACGTGGGTTTGTCTGTTGTATTTAAAACATGTTATAAGGAGTTCAGAAGCATCACGAGGAATTCGGTAAAGTTACAGAATGTGGGAGGACTAGCATATTACACAGAAGGCCTTATTAGGTAGAAGTCTTACCAATACCAAAATAACGAACAGAAAGTTGAGGGTATGTGTACTTTCACCATAATAATGCAGTTACAAGACTCATGTGAATACGATTCAAACAATCCGATCTTCCTTGGCAACCCTCGTTTCCTTCTAATGTCATCATGTTGCGTATGGAATTCATTATCCTGTGTTTACTAAAATCTGTTTAAACCACGGAAAAAAAGGTGCAGCTTCGTAATCACTACCCACGTTTCTTCAAAAAAGAAAAAACACAAATACCCTCGGCATGCCAACCCTTGGCATCAAGCGAAGTTGGTCCGAAATGGACATTGGCGAACTTTGGCCGTCTCAAGCTAATCTTTGGCATATTCTTCCGACCAAAGGTCCGTGTGCTTTTGAGGACTAGGCTAATATCATGTGTGTCCAGTATGCGGCATGAGGAAATTTAAAGTTGTGTATGAAAAGTACTTTGTTGATTATCTCTCCTGTAGAACGAAGTTATTCCATCATTGATCCAGCCTGGCCAAACACAAGTTCAGAATGGAAGCAGAAACGGTTACTGTAATTATCCACAGACTCCTTCCCTACGCGTTGCAAATCTGACAGATTAGAACAGACTACTAGCGATGTACCTGTATTCGATGCGATGACGACAGTGTTGACAGCGGTACTCGTCTCACTAATCGCCTATTTCTGCCATGGCCCCCTCCACCATCTCCTCTTCCAAGCCTCAACAAAGACAAAATCACTCGGGGCAGATACCGACGATGATCCTGATGTCTCAAGCAATAGATGTATTGTGAAGAGGTTGGAAGAGGAGGAAAAGAACTGTGTGGTCTCATTTGGGTCTCAAAGCGGAAACGCACAGGAATTCGCTGAGAAGCTTGGTCGTGAAGCCCATACCCGGTTTTCCCTACGCTCGACAGTCGCCGAGATCGACGAGTGCACTTACCAGAACTTACATAAACTGCCTGACAGCACCATTGTATCCCTCATCCTTGCTTCATAGGGCGATGGAGAGCCAACGGATAATGCGGAACAATTCTACAACTTCTTAAATAATGAGGACGATGATGGACCGTTTCACAAACTTCGAGAACATGGCCTTCACAATTTGTCATACGCCGCTTTTGGATTGGGAAACAGTAGTTATGCCCACTTCAACGCTGTGATCCGCAAAGTCGATGAGAGACTACAGCTCTGCGGCGCTAGAAGACATGGCCCTCTTGGCGAAGCTGACGATGGCAAGGGAACAAACGCTGAGGACTTCATTGACTGGAAAGATAAAATGTGGCCTCGAGTCATAGAAGCCTTTGGTCTGGTCGAGCATGAGACTGAAGAGCGAGAGCCTGCTTTCGAGGTGATTGAGACACCAAACCACCATGGCCCAATCTTCCAGGCGGATTACACAGACAGGAACCTCGCACAGCAGGCTCAAGCAGTTACAAACCACTGCTTTGCACCTATCTCGAACTCAAGGCTGCTCTCAGGTGCTGGTGGCCGGTCCTACATACATGTAGAGCTGGATGTCAAGGACACCAAGCTGGAATATCAGACTGGCGACCATCTCTCTGTGTCTCCCATCAATTCCGATGTCGAAGTCGAGCGCTTCTTGAGGGTGTTTGGGCTATGGGACAAGCGACACGAGACCATCCGGGTAAGATCGCTCTCGGATGACCTGGGTCCGCCGTTCCCGTCTCCGTGCAGCTACGAATCCGTAGCTCGGTTTTACATCGATATCTGCGGGCCCGTGTCCCGCGAAGTCATATCCACCTTTGCGAATTCCGTTTCGAATGCTAAGCAGAAGACCACGCTTCGCCAACTCGGCAAGGATAAAGAGGCATTTTTGACCCTCACAGGGGGTAACTTTTACAACATTGCTGCCATAATGGAGGCTTTGTTTCCAGGGGAGGCCGTAAATGTTCATTTTGCAATCATCATCGAGGCGGTGCCGAAGTTGCAGCCAAGGTACTACTCCATATCTTCGTCTTCTGCCCTCGATGCGAACAAAGTCTCCATCACTGTGGCTATCGAGTCGTTTCCAATTCACAACACAAATCGACACTTCTCAGGCGTTGCGACAAACTTCATCTTGGACGTTGCTTCCACCGAAAATGAAGCTATTTCCAGGAGCCGAGTGCAGCCGATAACCTACACGCTGCCCACAAAACGACCTCACCTACAGCCCTCTCTCTCAGTCTTTGTCAAGACTTCGACATTCCGACTACCGTCTGATCCGACAATACCTATTCTTATGGTTGGTCCTGGCACCGGAGTTGCCCCCTTCCGCGGATTTGTCAGAGAACGAGTAGTGATGCATCGACAAGGCAAAGACTTTGCGCCGATGACGCTATTCTATGGCTGCCGCAAGAGGACTGAAGATTTCTTGTACCAGGAAGAGTGGGAGGTAAGTTCTCTGTTAGCCCTAGCTAACTGTGCAATAACTAACATGTCTTTCACCAAAGGGATATACCGCTGAGCTGGGCTCCAAGTTCAGGATGTACATAGCGTTTTCGCGAGAGCAGCAGAATAAGATTTATGTTCAAGATCTTATTCTTGAGCAATCCAGAGACGTAGCGTCTCTGATACAGAACGGTGGGCACGTGTATGTTTGCGGTGACGTGGGCATGGGTCGAGGAGTGACGGAGACGCTTTGCAAGGTCCTTGCTTCTGAGACCAGCGTGTCTTTGGCTGATGCACAGCGGGTATTGTCCGACATGCGACATTCACATCGATATCAGGTTCGTGTCTCATGGAACCTTCCAATCGTGTCAAGATTTAACTAACAATGTGATAGGAAGACGTCTGGTAGCTGGACATCAGTATGTTTCGTGGGGTGGTATTGTCGGTTTAAGAGATTGAAATAAGGCATTTGAATGAAGTTTTAATTGCCTTCGGTATAAATGGACTCTTAGGTATCGTGGAAGATGTATTGGTACCCTCATTACGACCTATTGATGTAGGATATTTTTCCCTCGGGAATGCATAAAAGCGCATACAGACCATATCTCAATCAGACTACCAGGTGACCAAAACGAAAAAAGTATTATAAATAGTTCTTCTGAGATTAGATTGTAAAATATAAATCTTTGAGATCTTCCTGATGACAGGGGTTTAATTGATGCGGACCATTAATGCAGCTGTTGTTTGCCTTGTCTAGTGGCGGTGTGGAGAATGCACAAGGCGACAGGGAATAGGCGCACCAGTAAATCTGCCTTGCTGCCTAACAATTTCCCTCAAACGACGTCCATTCCTTTTCCTTCTTCAATTCCCAAGTCAGACATGCAGTCAACAATTCCATAATCTCACCTAGCGTGTTATTATGGCTTCTCCTGATATTTTTGCCTCCGCCTATCACAGCTTCCTCAGCACCCTCAGTGACAATGACCGGGCACGCTACGATGACAAGTGTACCCCGCAAGGCCTACTGGATGGCTTAAAAAAGATATCTAGCCTAGCGAAGGGGACACAGAATAGGCGTTCTCAGAAGCCTTTTGCGATCGTGCGGGATTTCAATGAGAGAATGCGCCCGTTTTTTGCCATTATTGAGGGGCCCGTAACGCAAAGCTCTGTTTACGCGGGTGCGGCGTTAGGCGCATTGAGGCTCGTTCTTGAGGTCAGATGATACGACACGACAAGGCTCTGAGAAAATTACTAATCATTCTGATGTAGTTGGCCAGTTGCTTTCCAACGCTACTTACAAAACTTTTACAGTGCATCAAAGATATCACTGAGTCATTTCCTAGATATGAAGCTCTGGAGGATATCTGCCGCGGCAAGCTGAGTTCTCGACTGTTGGTTCACCTTGGGCGAGTTTACCGGGATCTCTTCGATTTCTTCGATAGTGCAGCAACCTTGTTCACGGCTGGCAGCGGAAGTAAGTACTATCCTCGGGCCTGTCTTCAGATCTAACCTTTATGCAGAGGTCAGACGACCAGTCGAGTTGATTGCCAGTGTTATATGGCGACCCTTTGACGAGAGGTTCGGTGGTATCTTATCAAGCATGTCTAAGCACCAGCAGCAACTGAACGACGAAGTCAATATCTATCAGCTTGAACTCACAAGAGACGTCGCCACAACTTCAGAGGAGATTTGCAAAGACACACAAGCCACCCATGCCATTGTTTCGGGCCTTCAAGAGCAGATGCGACTCCAAACGCGAGGTACGTATTCAGGTGCAGTCGTCTCGTGTCTTGCTAATCTGCCAATTTAGAACAAGCAATCGCTAGGATACAGTCTTGGTTAAATGCACCAAACTTTGCGAGCACGTATTGGAACACTCTCGATGAATGCCAAGACGATACCGCGCAGTGGATCTTTGAAGTGGATAAGTTTCAAGAATGGTCCGAGAGCATCTCAAGAGGAAGTTCTGCGCCAGATAGCAGAATTTTGTGGATTCATGGTAAGAGACGATGGACTTGATACAACTTTCTCAGACTGACATTACAAGGTAACCCTGGAGGCGGCAAGAGTGTTCTAGCAGCATCAATCGTCCACGAACTATCTGTCTATAATCAAAACCTGGTTTACTTCTTCTTCAAAGAGCAGTCTCCATTCCACACAGCTTCCGACCTCGCTTTTCGCGCTATTCTAGCTCAGGTTCTACACAAGCATAAACATAGCGATGACATACTCGACAAGTTTATTTTTGCTTCCAATCATGGCGACAAATCATCCGGTCAATCGATTGCAACGCCAGCTGAGCTAAAAGATCTGCTTCATCTGTGTTTGAGCTCCATTGAAAACCCCATCATGATTCTTGATGGTATCGATGAGTGTACAGAGCCGGATGGATTCGTTAAATATCTCAAGACGCTACTCTCTCTACCAAATCTACGCGCTTTATTCTCGAGCCGACCTACTGTTCAATCATTGACCAAGTTGGTTCCACTACAACACCGTTTGAGCTTTGGCCAAGTTGGCGTAGAACATGACATTCATACCTATTGTCATTATCATCTGACTGATCTTGTCGACGAGGGCCTCCTTCTGGAGTCTTCTAATATTCAGCAGCTCACGCGAAGCCTAGTGCTGGGAGCTGATAGGATGTTTCTCTGGGCAAAATTAATGCTCTCGTTCTTGAGATCTCCTGCTCTGAACCGACGGCTAAGGGAGAGTATGATTCACTCCATCACGCTTCCAGAAGGTCTCGGGTCTATGTATATGAGAATCTTTCGACAGATATCCCTCCTGGACTCGGCGCAACAGCAAATGGCCAAGAAGGTTATCCAATGGACACTTCTTTGTCATCAAGAGTGTTTCCTGTCTTCCAGCTCTTGGCATCACTTACTCGGTGCTGAGGAGCCAGATGATAAACAATCGGCATTTTCCCACCTTTCTGAGCTCATCAGTCTAGTGACTTGCGGATTAGTTATCCTGCGAGGCTCAGCGCTCCACCTAGGTCTTCTGGAAAAATGTAGCTCAAGTGGCTCCAACTCGGCCAACTGTGCCTTTGTTCATCTTTCTGTCAGAGAATATCTTTTGGCATGGACACCGGAAGATCAGACTATTGCGATGTTGTCCCCTTCTCCGATCATCTCGCATATGGATATGGCGAAATTGTGCTTGGATCACTTGCTTGACTCAGCTCCCACTTCGATACCTTTGCGTATGGACAGAGGGCTCATTGATCTATACTCTTACTGCTCCGTCCGTTGGCTCTATCATCTCGGCAAAGCCGTCTCTCCCAGGACATCATGGCGCAGCGTATGCTATCAAGAAATGTGTTCAACCGCCGTCACGGGGATTGTTGACCTGCTAAGGCGCTTCCTTGAGAATCCATTCGCAGTTGCTCACTGGATTGACTGCTTCTATACAAGCCCGTCTGTCTTTCCATTTTGGTCCTCGGCAGGGGTGCGTCGACTTCAGTTCGACAGCGACAATAATGTTCCAACGGCAATGATACTAAAGGAATTCTCACAAGCACTAGAATGGCTAGACTGGGCACAGAAGCTCCAGCTACCAGACATTGCAAGCAAAATATTTCTTCATTTGTCTGACAATCTAACTCGACTAATGGAAGACTTGACTGATATATGCAAGAAATGGGACTTGAAGCTAAACGAAACACCAGCTGCTATATGGAGTGATGTTCTTGCATTTACATCAAGCAAGTATCTCCCAGCAGCCCAGTCTACGTACCAAGTCCCAATTAACTCAGGAACACCAAACCTCCCTACCGGGGCTTCTCAACGCCTTTGTCACATCTCAGCGACTTCTTCTGACGGGTCTGTACTTGGTATTCTTAGTATCTGGCCATCACGCAAGTTTGAGGAGTTCTGGGAAACGATCCACCCAAGCACTGCATATATCGAAGTCGAGAATTATTGTGAGAATTGGCATGCGGTCTATGAACTCAGCCGTGTAGGCGAACCTATGGAGAAGCTTGGCACCGTTTCTATTCCGTTGCAGGCGACGGAAGTGGCGTTGCAGATGAGACAGGCATTCCGACAAGAGCATTTCTCGACGTGGAAGGCTTCTTTCCCGTTCTCTATCAGCTTCAATGGCTATTCCATCTGCGTTCTACGGACTATTTACCGTGTCACTATCGACCCAGTGTTATCGAAACTTCGAATCAGATCTTGTCGTATGCCTCTCGAGGAAATTGCGAGGATCCAGCACTTCTGGGATGATAGGCTCAAGATACATGATCCAAGTTATTCACTGAGTATCGGGTTGCCACCAACATTGCAGTTACTGCAACGAAAGGTGTACATGTATCGAACTATTTTCGACATGCACAGCCACCACATCTTCTTCCAAGATGCAAAGAAATTCGAGGAGCCTCTATTAGCTGTCTTTGAGATCAAAGACACTTCGAGTGGAGAGCTTCAAGTTCGGCTTGTCGCCGTGGCGCCAAAGGAGATAATGAGTTCATGGCTAGGCTGTACCGGAGTGCCTTTAGCAACAGCAAGGTTTCACCCCGAGTCGAGCCTCATTGTATCTGCCATTAGGGGTCGTGTTATGGCATGGGACTTTTCACGAAGTAAGACTTACACCCGAACTTAATTGGCAATTTCTGACAACAGGCAGACACTATGAACCATCTTTCACAGGATGGAGCCGAGGTTACAAGCCTGTCGATATCGGCGTGTGCGAATTACGTGGTTGTCATGCGGAAACACTCAGATAGCCATGAAGTCTATGACTTGACAAAACGTGACTTAAAGACTGCTAACAGAATTGCCGGTAGCGTGAGGTCTTCACAATCACTGATGCCCCCTCCGAAACAACAGAAGACTCATAGCTCACACGATGAATATATGCAAAGGCTTGAAACTAGAATGGACATTACCAAAGCTAGCGGATCTAACTTGACTCTTGCTGAAGGAGCTGGAAGCTCCGCCATCGTCAACGCCGGGTCTCAAGAAATAGGGTGTCAGTTGAGAATTGATGCTGGAAAGATCAAGTTGACCGCTCCGCCATGCATCGGAGATACAACCGCCAAGAGCCTGGAACTGTTATCGATACCAAGCACGATCTCAACGCAAGACAGTCGCATAACGCTATATCTTCCGAAGCAAGGTGATAATTACCTCTCGGTACTAGTAGATAAGGGAATAGAAGATGGGTATAACATGATGGATAAATCAGGGCAAAGTCTGCCTGTCTTGGTCAGGAAGGATAAGCGGCTGATCCGTGAGGCTATCCATAACGCTACTGGGGAGAGGGGCGAAAAAATCAAACTAGTGGAAGGGACGAAGAGATTGTTTTCAGAGGTAGATAAATGGTGAAACTTGGGCAATTGTGTGAGCAGTTGGTATGCTGCCTGAACTGTGTTTTTAAGAGTGTTATTTTGAGTTGATAGACCTGACAGCTGATGCTTGCATCGCACGCCTTGCCCGATAAATGGTGAAAATAAGTAGAGTTATAACAGAATAGTGATTCCTCTCGCAGACAGCTTCAAAGCTAGATATTTACAGCCAACATGACTAGCCCGATTAACATCTCCCAGGAAGCAAAAGCACCCATGGGAGCTGGGACACCTCCGGCCGAAGTGTGTGAGCTGCCAGAATCTGATGAGTCAGAGCCTGGTGAGCTGGTAGGCTGAGGGCTGGCGCCGGTGCTGTCAGAGCCCGAAGCGGAGTAGGTGACGTGGGAGTAGCCAGAGCCAGTGGTCTCGGTGGCGTCAGGGGCCTGATCCTCGGTGGTCTCTGAAGCTGGAGCCTCAATGGTAGAAATTTCCGAGCTGGAACGAGTCGAATCATTTCCACCATTTTTCTCACCATTCCGAATCTCGGGACATGGTGGCAATTGAGCAAACTCTGTACCCTCGAAAAGCGCACACGTCTCTTCCGGATAGTACTGAACACTATTCAAATAGATTAGGAACTATTTGTAAACTCTAATCAGGGCATATACATACCAATAGTCGAACATTATACCAATTATAACATCAGCTCGGGCCTCAGCAGCTGATGTGTCAATTATGTCGCTGGAGGTCGATATTCCACATTCAGTTATACAGAGAGATACTGCGGACCCGCCTTGACCCATGCAAAGATAATTGGCAAATTCCTTTGACTGCGTGTTGCTAGGGCCATCGGCGATGGCCTCGTCAAGACAAGGGGCGCATAATGGGTCCACGCCATCAAAGATACCTTTGGAGGCGAGCGCCAAAGGAAGAAAGAACGTTCCAGCTGCGATGAATTTCATCTTGAGTTGATATTGATGGTGGCCGATTGTCGATTGTTGTGTTGAGGGACGCTGAGTGAGGGAGGGATCCAGATATTAAATACATATACGAAGGTTAGCGACAAAAGAAAGTAGAGACACCAACTGAATTTGAGAAATGAATCCTATGCAGCCTAACAAGTTGTGTGCGCCACTTTTGATCATCTTTTCCGGCTTAGACAGTGACTATTGGTTTCCCTCGACAGCTGGGTAGGGCATTGGCGCTCATCACGATCACCATCGCACCTGTCATGGTCGTTGGCATTGGCTTTTCTATAGGTGTCGATGCACAGATCGAGTTCAAGATCATGAAGCTCTACTCAGCAGCCAACTCACTCGCCGAGGATGTCATTGGATCAGTCAGAAACGTCCACGCCTTTTGGATGCGGCCCCGCCTAGTCCAGAAATACGATAACTACCTCACGCAAGCCCGCAGGCTAGGCGACAAGAAGTCTCCTGTTTGGGGTCTCATCTACAGTACCGAGTTCTTCATGATCTTTAGCGGCTACGCACTGTGCTTTTGGCGAGGGGTGCACATGTATGCCGATGGAGAGATTAAAGGGCCCGGAACCGTCATCGCGTAAGTTGGTTTCTACAAGTTTTTAGTATGAGGGAGATGAATTGACCATCTAGCGTACTGTTCTCTATCGTCATCGCTGCCTCCTCCCTGACGCAGATCTCACCGTACTTCACCGCATTCGCCAAAGCTGCTTCAGCCGCAAATGGCCTGTTTGTCACGATCGATAGGCAACCACTCATCAACGCGCTGGATGAATCTGGGGATCGCCCTGAGAAGGTCGATGGGACAATCGAATTGTTTGACCTCTCCTTTTTTTACCCTACTAGGCCCGATGTGCAAGTGCTTCGTGACTTCACATTGACCTTCCCGGCTAGAAAGACGACAGGACTCGTAGGCGCGAGCGGCAGTGGCAAGTCCACTATCGTTGGCCTTTTAGAGAGGTGGTATACCCCAACGTCCGGCTCGATACGTATCGATGGCCGGCCAATCGAGACACTTAACATCAATTGGCTCCGAACTCACATTAGAATGGTTCAGTAGGTGTGTCATTATCTGCCTTTTTTCCCTCCCCCAGACACTCACACCTTCTAGGAACCTGTTCTATTTAATGGTACTATATTCGAGAATGTGTGTAATGGTCTCACGGGCACACAATGGCAAGATTCTCCTCGAGAGTCCAAGATGGAACGCGTCATCGAAGCATGCAAAATGTCTAATGCCCATGAGTTCATCTCCCAGCTTCCAGAAGTAAGTGCCAATCAGCTGATTTCAAGATAGTAATCTGACGGAAGTAGGGATATGAGACGCAAGTAGGTGAGCGAGCTGGGTTACTGTCTGGAGGTCAAAAGCAACGCATTGCTATTGCTCGTGCCATTATTTCCGACCCCCGGATCCTGTTACTCGACGAAGCTACCAGCGCCCTAGACCCAACCTCGGAAGGCCTAGTCCAGAAGGCATTAGATCAGGCATCAGTAGGGCGTACTACGATTGTCATCGCTCACAAGCTAGCAACTATCAAAAACGCCGATAACATCGTTGTCATGTCGAAGGGTGAGGTTTGTGAGTCAGGAACACATAGCCAGCTACTCGGTATGAACGGAGCATACGCGCGATTGGTCAAGGCCCAAGACCTTGAGTCCAATCAGAAACAACACAGTGATACTGAAGCTACTGAAACGGGAGACGAAGGCGAGAAGGAGGATACAGGGCTCAAACAGATCCACACATCAGCGAGTCATCGAAAAGGCGTTTCTTCAGCAGTGCAACAACAGGAGCTCCTTGACTACAGCAACTGGAAAAGGCGAGGCATTGTGAGGGTGGTTTGGTCATCACTTGTGGAACAAAAATCTCTCTGGACCACGCTATTTCTCATGTTTCTTATGTGTCTTGCAGGAGGTGGCTTTCTTATCACTTGCTGACTTGGCTTGACTGACTGATTTAGGTGCCGTGTATCCCGGCCAAGCCCTCGTCTTTGCAGAGCTGATGAATGTATTCACCTATTCTGGCTCAAAACTACGGTCCAAAGGAGATTTCTTTGCTCTCGTATTTTTCATCATCGCCATCGGCAACCTCATCATTTATTTCGTTCTTGGATGGTTCTCTAACACCATCGGCCAGGTATGACCAGCCCACACGCCAGTAATTGATAACGAAGCTGACGAGGAAAAGGAGAATGACCCATTTTTATCGTCGCGAAATGCTTGGAGCAATCTGTTGATTTACTTGTACTTGCTCTGGGATTCTGGTGAGTCGCCCTCTGCTATTCTACCTTGACCGCAACTAATGCTCTTGTAGGTACGGTTGCCGCTTGTTATCTTTCAACGAGTATACGATGCGTCAGTTCTACATCGTCTTCGTCGGTGTGTTCCTCAGTGGCCAGGGAGCGGCACAATTCTTCATGTATACAAGCAGTGAGCGATGTCCTTCTCCTCCATGGAAAAGAAACTTACTGACCCTGACTTATAGGCATTACCAAGGCTGTCTCGGCGGGCAACTATATGGCTTGGGTCAGGTCATTGAAGCCAATCGTAACAGAAACACCAGACAACCACGACAAAGGTCCTTCAGACTCTCCAGACTCCATGATATTGGATAACGTCAGATTCACCTACCCCACAAGACCTGACGCGAAAGTACTGGGTGGCATTTCAATGACGATCCAACCTGGAGAGTTTGTTGCATTTGTTGGCAGCTCGGGATGTGGTAAAGGCACCATGATATCCATGCTCGAACGATTCAACGATCCTTCTTCCGGTTCCATCAACCTCGGCGCACAGAATATTGCGTTGCTCAATCCACGTCTCTACCGGGGACATACTGCATTGGTGCAGCAAGAACCAACGCTCTACCAGGGCACTATCCGGGAGAACATTTCCTTGGGGTTTGAGAACGCAGAAGCTCTCACTGATGACATGATTATTAATGCTTGCAAACAAGCTAATATATACAGATTCATTGAGTCCTTGCCTGAAGGACTGAATACGCAGTGTGGTTCACGAGGACTCTCACTATCTGGAGGCCAGCGCCAGCGTATAGCGATTGCCAGGGCCCTTGTGCGTAACCCTGATATCCTATTTCTGGATGAGGCCACATCAGCACTAGATACAGAGAGCGAGAAGATTGTTCAAGAAGCATTGGCAGAAGCTGCAGCATGTGGGAAACGTATTACTATCGCTGTCGCTCACCGTCTCTCTACCATCAAGGATACAAACTGTATTTTCGTCTTCCTTGGCGGCAGAATTGTAGAGTCTGGTACACACGCATCATTAATGCAGAAGGGTGGGATCTATTACCAGATGTGTCAGGCACAATCTTTGGATTAAGCCATTTAGGATGCGAGAGCCTGGGGATGTTGAAGGGGTTTAAGGAGCGGGAGCTAAAGCATGGGACGGATTAGAAGAAAACAACTAGACTGATTATGTTCTTTTGTAAACTTAGATTAGATTAATAACTCCTCTTAATATTTCTGATCTGCTTTTCCGCCTAACTCTCTGCGACTCAGTTTAGTTGTGTCACATTAGCAGCGCCCTGCCTCATTGGGGCACCGTCAATGCAACTCTCCCCCTGGGTGGGTGGCTAGCTAGTAGCTACCGCACAATCAACGCGCTTATGTTGTGCCACCTTCAGCGTCCGAAGTATCGCAGGACTATGCAGAAGTTCTGCGTCCTTCCATTTCAAAAGCACTATTATGATGTTTGGAGTATACTTGGTCTCTTGGGGAACAGGGTAAGATAACAGATCCATAAGAGCCCACACCCATTGTAATAAAGTTGACTCTCTTTGAGGGAACTTAATATACTTTTGCCTAATCGATACCCGGCACGATCTTAACTGCAGACAGTCGTATAACGCTATACATACTGAAGATGAGAACCACCTCTAGGTACTAGTAGATAAGTGAATAGAAGACGGTTATAATATGCTGGATAAATCAGGGCAAAGACTACCTGTCTTGGTCAGGAAGGATAAGAGGCTAATCCACGAAGGTATGTACAGCGGGAATGGTGATGAGGGTGGAGGTATAAAACTAGTGGTAGAGACTAAGATAATGCTCTCAGAGATAAAGGATTAGTGGGTTAGGATAATAAAACTTTACATTTGGATGTCAAAATAGAGTTTATGATAACTTACCCATGTCTTTTCTAGCTGGTCTCGGTTCGTATGATTCTCTTGTTCCTATACTATTTCCTCTTTTTGGAACTTAATAACTATATTTGATAAAACTTGTGGCATTCAACTAGCTCAATGTAGACTCAAATACGCAATGCACTTAGATAGTTGGCATATCGTCTTAACTTTTGTTATAAAAGAAGTCTTTAGGTAGTATATCACTAAAGCAATTTACCATCATGTGCAGCCACGGGCATGCTCTCCTCATGCACAGAACTCCGTTATAGCTTGCTGTTGACAAACGCCAAGGCCTCTTTTCCGTAGATGTTGACGTATTGTTGGTGGTGGTTGGAGTCGTTTCCATTACAGCAGAAGGGATCCTGAGAATCGCAGTAGATCTGGACCTTATCGGCGTTAGGGCAGCTGAAGCCTGCAGGTCGTGCATCAAACTAAATATTATCAGTAACGTCATATAAGTTACAGTAGTATGACTTACGCCGCCAGCGGTGCAGGTACCGACTCCGTAAGATAGGCCGCTCACAAATCGAGGGTCACCCAGCATGATAACGGCCTTAACTTGTTGAACTGCACTAGCAGAGAGAGGAACGGATGAATCAGAAATGCCAGCTCCAGAGTCAGGGCCTCCACAGATGTTGTTGTCCATGATTTGGCCACCCTAGCAATATTTATCAATTACAGGCACCAATGCTAGTGATAGTAGATGACGTACCTGAGAGTAACCGACCAGGACAATCTTTGTCTGAGGGCAGCGCTGATTGAGACCATTCACAGCAGTGGTGACAGCTTGAGTACCCTGTTTCGCAGAGTCACCATACTGAACGCCGCCACATGAAGCCTGGCCACCGCAAGCAGGGTAGTCAATTGCCTCTGAAGTTGCGCCAGGGTGATCAGCCTTGATCATATCGACTAGCTGACCAGCTGAGCCAAAGCCTGGCGCAACTGAAGTTTCACGGGCGCCAAAGATGTGAACATCAGGGCATGACTGAGCCTTGACTGCCAAGACGTTGGCGAGGATAAGAAGAGTGGAGTCGAGAGAAGCGCGCATTTTCAATGACTTGTATATACTGATGAGCAATTATGTTGCTGGACGAATATCGAGCTCAGTCGTCTACTATTTAAGCACGGGAGATAAACAGGGATTCCACAGCGCATGAAGATTCCAAGAGCTAATCGACTGACATAGGTCGTTTACCAAACCATTCCCCGCTGTTGTTTCAACCTGATTGACAGGTTTCATCCGACAGGGATGGGGTATTGGTGGGTAATTAGGATTGAATGGGTCTAAATCTGTCTGAAACATGTTTTGTAGCAGTTCGCATAAGATTTTATAAGAGCCGAAGCTTTGATCGAATAATGTCCGTTTTAACGTTACAGTTTCAGGAACCGATCGAGCCGACGGCCCGATGAACAGACCGTTTCTAAGCCGGAAGTTAATCTATTGGTTCGTTTTTCCAACGTGGGATTCGCATAATTTCCTCAAATATCCCTCTTTGTAACATGAGATCCTGGATATATGACTATTTCGTGATAACCTCATTTCTAAGAAGTAAATATGCCTGTTGAGCGCCTGGACTGCACCAGATCGTCATGACTTTGGCACCTCTTCGAATCGCATGTCTCATCGCGGAAACATCAAGTATAACATGGAGGTTTAGGATAGAATAGTGAAGACGAGCAGAGGAGATACTAAACTATTCAAGACTCTTTGATGATAGACCATAAAATTGCGTATCGGCACCAGATCTGGGTGTTAATCCGCACAGCAGGCCTCCGCTAACAGATGACCTACTCGACCACGCTACTAAGCATTGCCAGTATCTCTTGAAATTCATCGGATCTGTCATCTCCCGACTCAATCATCTCCTTCACCCATTCTGTAGCCTTTCCAGCCTGCTCTTTCGTCACCGCATCGCGGTCAATAAACATCTTCACGACAACCACATGCTTTTTCGCCGCTGCGGCAACGATTGCGAGCCCGTAGTGTCCGCCTTCCATCGCCGGATCCGCGCCAACGTCGAGCAACTTCTCAGTAACGTCTCGATACCCTTTGCATGCTGCGGCCTGTAGCGCGCTGCCATAGTACTGTGCCGAATTGTTGACATTCGCACCGGCGTTGATGAGATGGTCCACGACTTCGGGATGCTCCTTATCCAACGCAATCACCAACGCCGGGTATTTACTCACTGCGCTCCGTGCCTGTACATCTGCGCCCGCATCTAGAAGCATGTTCATAGCTTCTACCTGGCCTTCACTGACGGCAGCGAGGAACGGCGTCCCAAGATAGCCTGCTTTGCCGTCGACAGCGGCACCAGCGTCCAAGAGCTGCTGCATAATACGCAGGTGGCCATTCATCGAAGCCACGTACAGCGGCGTGACGCTTCTCCCATACTGGCTGAAATACTGGTTGACGTTGGCGCCGGCTTTGATGAGGCATGTTACAAGAATCTCATTCCCTTCTTGGACCGCGATGATCAGAGGAGGTTTCAAGCTGTGAAAGTCCAATGTCTCTTCTGGGTCTCCATCAGGTGATGCTCCAGCTGCGAGGAGCATATCCACGATCTCTGCCTCCCCCTGCTGGACTGCATATCCTAAAGCAGGCCCGAACCTCATTTTACCGCTGGCTTGCAGCTTGTAGAGGAGTAGCTTCACAACCGGCACACATCCACTAGCAGCAGCAGCTGCTATCGGAGTCTTTTTGGTTCCTCCATAGGCGTTCACGTCGACACCCGCATTGAGCAGGCACTCTACGATCTCAGCCCTCCCGGAGCTTGCTGCCGCGTGAAGAGGGGCATCCTCGAGTTTCTCTCCGCGTTCCTCTTGAAGATCAACATCTGCACCAGCGACAAGGAGCTGCTGGATGATACCCAGATAACCCTTCCTGGTGGCTCGGTATAGAGCGGTGCCCTCGGCCTGTCGATCAAGATCAGCACCAGCAGCTATCAGCCAGCGAACACACTGGCCATGCCCGCCTTCCGCGGCAACTTGCAGCGCGCTGGTCCTGGAAGCAAGCTGGTCAAAATCCGCGCCCGCCGCCAAGAGCCATAGGACAATATCGTCGTGGCCAGCCTTCGAGGCAGCAAAGATGGCATTGGAGCGATTGTCGGAAATATCTGGATCTGCGCCTGCTCCGAGAAGTAGCTGAACGACTCGAGCGTGGCCGTTTTGTGAGGCTGCAATGAGCGGGGTGTATGGGCCACGACCGCCGAGTACGTTGGTGTCTGCACCAGCTTTGATGAGCAGGTCGACAATGTCAGCGTAGCCTGCAGTACAAGCGTCCTTGAGCAACTCGTCATAGTCTTCCTTTTGCGAGATCTGTTCTAAGTTTCGTCCAAAGAGCGTCACGGACTCTGTCAACATTCCCATCGTGAACCGCATCAGTAAGGCTGTACTCTTCATCCTCTTTATCCTGAAAAGTGTCGTCGTCGTTTTCGACCTCTAACAGAGCGGAGGATTCTGGCGTGCTGTCTTCATCGGTCTCTTTCATGCTTGGCTCGGCGTCTTTATCGTCGCTTCCGCCATGGGCCGTCTCGGTATCTTCTGTGACGCTTCCCTCGCCAGACCCTTTAGCTTTAACATATTTGCCTTTATCTAAATCAAGGTCAGTTCACATAAGAAAACAAGACAATCGATACAGTTGGTCGATATGTTGACAGTCCACACGACGAAACTAACTTACCGTCAGTTCCTACTCGTTCCGCTTCAGTCCACGTCTGAACATGGTAGGTCCGCGGATCCCGAAGATACGCGACTCCTGGTTCCAATTTTCCGGTGGTCCACTACAGCTCAGATTCGTCAGTGCAGCTCTGTATGAAAGAGGTAGACTGTTTCGGGGTATTACCACGTAGCTCCTATAATGAAAGCGAATGCCTCCGACGAAGGTGACAAGTCTTTCGTCACTCTGTACATAAGCCAATTCAGCGCACAGCATTCCCCTAATATGATACACCAGTCGCATACCTTTGCTCGATATGTGAACGAGCCATCTGCATGCCTTTTCTCTCCATGTTCGATGCTTGGCTCGAGGTTAACGATACCATCTATACCGGCTGAGAATCCTAGCTTCACAACCTTGTCTTTGTCTTGCCAAACATTTAAGGCTATTTCCTTGGTGGTGTAAGTGGTCGTGACCAGCCAGACACCGTGCTCTCTCACAGCCGAACGTATCTCGGGGAACAGTCTCTGATTCTCTTTGAACCAGCGATCAAGGAAGTCACCATCATCAATGCTGGAGCGTACCACAGGGTTTTTCATTACTAGGACGGCGCCAAGGGTGTTGCTATTTCGGTACGCATTGTCAGTACCCACGTTGATAGGTGTCTGGGCTAGGATTGGACTGCAGCCATACAATGTCTATGTTAGCTCAACATTCCATTGGTGGTTGACACGGCGGGATCAACTTGCACTTCAATTTTGAAGCCCGCATCTGTGCTGACGGTTTGTGAAGATGTGAGAGTTCCGATCTCCATCTCGATATCATCATGCACCTTTAATGGCTCTGATAGTCGCGTGAATTTCTTGGAAATCCCCTGAACCACAGGCTCTCCAGTTTGCTGTACGTCCTGAAGCGAGAGAATCTTTTTCCAGTTGCCGTTGCAGTCGAAGTAACCAACGGAGCCTGGCTTGACATCCTTGGAGCTCAATCGGTGATAGCAGGCGTGGCCAAAGGACCAGTCGACCATGCCCTGGGCGTACTGCGTGGCCCAGCGATCGGTGCTCTTCATCGTGTATATTCTTGCTGACTTGCGATTGGGATTTATTGTGTCAGGTCTTGGATCTGTTCAGCTCTGCTGACGACTGTTTGATGGCAAGCATGACACATGACGTGATACTATCACCGTGGGGTAATCATGCTATATACCTATCCAGCGGTGCACCTCTCGTCAAGCCAATCGCGCAACCCGACAGAGCCGCGTGACCATTGGAAACGCAGTGGACTGTGCTTACTCAGTCTCAGGTAGCAGCAGAAACACAGGGTGCAACGGCCATTAAACTAGCAGCTCACCACCAGTTACTAGAGGGTCTTTACCGGGCCGGGCCGATCTATACTGAGCGAGTCTACCATTGCGAGATGGTGTAGAGAGAAGCTATCCGATTCGATGTTTTAGCTTCCAACACTTAACTCTTAGTATTGAGGCCTTCTATCAGTAGCAGATGCCAGGTAGCGCACGCCTGAAAGTAAGCTTAGCAATTTCCCATCCCATCCAATCCTTATCTTTCTACCCCGCTTTGCCCAACGCTTAGCTGGAGGGTCCCGTAAGAGAATGTCTTGACAGGTAGAACAGAGGGCTCGTTGGCATCTAGTGTCGGGTTTATATCGCCAGACTCAGCAGGCAAAACATAACCAGACCAGAAGAAAGGTTAGCGAAGGCTAGATGATAGTTGGAGTATCATTCAATATCAGCAATTTCAAGTTCTGCCTCGACAAAGAGGATGACTTGAGTTAAAAGGCCCGAACTACAGCATAGGAACTGTTTTATTATATGGTCATTTAAAGATCAGGAGTCGGTGCGTAAACAACTTGAGGACACGATATGAAGAGTGAATGATGGAAAACAGAGAAAAAAAAAGAAAAATTGTCGAAGCAAATTGACTTTCATATCGGGACCTAGGTAGTCGATTGCTGCCTGTAAGGTTAAGCTTTAGGCTGCCAACACAGATGATGAGGACATGTCGGGATCAAGTTTCCAATTCGGCCGTTTTGTATGTGCAGCAACACGATTGGGATAACCCGCCATGAGGTTGCGATAAGCGGGGTTGACGATATCGGAGGTCGACCCGATAAGGTCGGAGCCGTGCCCCGTTCCGTTTCCGAACCAAGACGGCATCCGGGTTCCAAATGCCGGGGCGCAAAGCATTGATCAACTGGGACCAACTACTTGAACGAAAAAAGAATCATCTTGACCATAGAGATTGACTCTTCCAGGCGTTCTCCTCCTTTGATCTTATCTGACCTGTAAAGTTTATCTGGCAGAGCATATACAACTGATTAGTCATCCGTGTCCGACTCGGAGCCCCACATCTCCAGCTCCGATCTAAATTTTTCCGTTGACCTCATCGCACAAACCCACTCATTCACTCACTCACTCCAACAAGGATATCTCACATCCCTCGCAGCCAAAATGAGTGGAAAACCTGCCCTCGGTCTTCTCGGCGGCGGCCAACTCGGCCGCATGCTCTGCGAAGCCGCATCCCCTCTCGAAGTCGAAATCGCCATCCTCGACGCCCAAGACGCACCCGCCAAGCAAGTCAGCCGCAGCAAGTACCACGTCGACGGCTCCTTCAAAGACGCCCAGAAGATCAGAGAGCTCGCCAGCAGCTGCAGCGTCCTCAGCGTTGAGACGGAGCATATCGAGACTGCTGTTCTGGAGGAGTTGGCTACCGAGGGAAAGGTTCTTGTTTATCCTTCGTGGAAGACGCTGCGCTTGATTCAGGATAAGTTCGAGCAGAAGGATTATCTGGGCAAGCAGGGTATTCCTATCGCTGAGCAGGTCGCTATTCAGGCTCAGGGTGCGGAGGAGATGCGTAAGGCGCTGAAGGATGTCGCGACTAAGTTTGGATTTCCTTATATGCTCAAGTCGCGAAAGGATTCGTATGATGGACGTGGAAATATCAAGATCGCTAATGACGAGGATATCGAGACTGCTGTGAGCGAATTTGGAAAGCTTCAGTGCTACGCTGAGAAGTACGTCCCTTTCCAGCGCGAACTCTCGGTCATTGTTATTCGCACAGAGGACACTGAGGGCCGAACGAAGCGTCTTGTGCCGTACCCTTGTGTGGAGACTGTTCACGAGGACAATGTTTGCTCGCGGGTTTACATGCCTCCCCGCGATACACCCGATGAGGTGTCTAAGCGCGCCCAGGAGGTTGCTGTCAGTGTTGTTGAAAAGCTGTGGGGACGAGGTGTTTTTGCCGTTGAGATGTTTGTCACGGAGAAGAATGACATTCTTGTCAATGAGATTGCGCCGCGACCTCATAACTCTGGTCATCTCACCATCGAGGCCGTTCCCTACATGTAAGTGTTCAATATTGCCCAACTGATTTCATGCTCAGACATGTACAGGTCACAGTACAAGGCGCAACTCACATCCATTCTCGACGAGCCCCTCCCTGAAAAGCTGGAACCCCACGTCGCTTCTAGCATCATGATCAACATTCTCGGCGGCGCCGAACCCGAATCTCACATCCCTCTCGTCCAAAAGGCCAAGTCCATGTTCGCCAGCAACATCGGCGTGTACCCCCATCTCTACGGCAAGCAGTCCAAGCCCGGTCGCAAGATCGGTCACATCACCCTCACCGGATTGACCGCCAGCATCAAGGAGCTTGAGGAGTATGCTCAACCTCTCCTTAAGCTGGCTGCTGATATGCGGCAAGAGCGCATTCAAGCCAAGAGCAAGAGTCTTCGTCCTGAACAGGCTGTTGCCAAGGCTACCAAGGATCCTTTGGTTCTTGTTACTATGGGTTCTGACTCTGATCTTCCCGTTCTCAAGGCTGGTCTTGATATTCTCACTCAGTTTGGTGTGCCTTGGGAGGTTGACATTACGTCTGCTCACCGAACTCCTGTCAAAATGGGTGATGTTGCGACTGCTGCTGCTGACCGGGGCATCAAGGTCATCATTGCCGCCGCAGGAGGAGCTGCCCATCTTCCTGGCATGGTCTCAGCCTACACCCCCCTTCCCGTTATTGGTGTTCCCGTCAAGGCCACTCACCTGGACGGAATGGACTCTCTTTTGAGCATTGTCCAGATGCCTGTAAGTAATCACCCCGACCATCAATTTGCACAGACTGACTCGATACAGCGCGGCGTTCCTACCGCCACCGTCGGCATCAACAACTCCACCAACGCGGCTCTTCTCGCCATCAGAATCCTGGGTGCTTTCGTGCCGGAGTATCTTGAGAAGATGAGGGCTTATCAGGTTGACATTGGCGAGCAGGTGAACGGTAAGGCTACTCGGTTGAGGGAGTCTGATGTCGAGTCTTATCTGGCTCAAATGAAGAAATGAACAAAAGCGATTCTATGATAAATTCCAAATTAGACAAGAAATAAAAAACCGACCACGTTTCTTTGAAGCAGACAATTTTGATCCACCAAGAGGCAGCTTTGATGGGAGGAATGAAGCGTCCTATAGCAAGTCTGCCCCAACTGGTGGGAACAAGGGACCAGACCTGGACTGAACAGCTTTAAGCACTCTATATCTTGATACATGAAAGCCGACTCTGCCAGACTCTAGTTCGCCTCAATAAGAATAGCATCATCAACATAAAACTCCAAACTCTGGCACTCCGCCCGAATCTGAATACTCGGTACCAGATCTAAGAAGTTCTGATTCCAAATACAGCTCATAGTAAACTGCGTCCATTCATTATACGGCCCAGCCCAATCGGTGCCCAAGATGTACCCGCCTCCAGCTCCACAGGTAATCTTTCGCGTCTGGCAATCAACAGCCGCGGTCGTCTTAATCCAGATAGAATAATGGTACTCAGTGTCAACTTTGATCAATGATTGGTCAACGGGATGATCGACGCCTAGGACGACAGGGCCGTTGTAATCCGCATAGAAGTGGCCAGAGAATTCGCCTGCGTGGGTTCCCTCGTCGGAGAGGGAGAGCGTGCCACGTTGTCCGATTGTGTACCAGGGGGTGATGGTGCCTGAATCGAAACCAGGGTTTGTGAGAACGTTGGTTGGTTCTGCGGCAGCTGTTGTGGTGGTTGTAGGTTCCGCGGTGGATGTGGCGAGTGTAGTTGGTTCAGCACTTGAAGTGGTGATCAGGATAGTTGAGGTAGCCGAATCAGAGGCGACTTCAGTAGTGGTGCCAGAGACAGTTTCCGTCTCCGTCTCGGTAGTGGCTGTCTCAGTCTCGGACACAGCAGTTGATCCAGTGAAGAAAGTTGTAGATGTCTCGGTTTCATCGGCGATAGTTGAGGACGAAACAGCGGGAGCAGACGTAGATTCAGCGGAAGTCGTAGATAAAGTGACTGAAGCAGAGGAAGAAGGCTTGCATGGCGATGCACAGGCAAGTTGGCATATCGCCAGCATCTGAAGAGCTAGAACTCGCATAGTAAGTGTTCCAGGTAATGACTGTAAGGGTGACGAGATCGTGAGGATTGAAAATACAAAGTGGTGGGCGTCTCTAAAAAGAAATAACATTATGCTGGTAAAAGAAATTCCTCCTGAATTTCGGTACACAGCGCTAGCTGGTCTAGATGGCGGATTATTGGTTTAAGCTTAAGGATTATCGGATGTGGCGTTGATAGAGCCTATAACCTTTAGAGGATTTGAGGTTAGCAGATTAACAGAGACAGCTGTATCCACTTTGTTTGAACGAGTTTTGCTTGATCCAAGGTCGTGATATTGGCTACCCTAGGGCGTATAGGAAAACTTTAAACATCAAGTCAATCGTTAAAGAAATGTTTAAATAGGCCTACATATTGTAAAAGAGACTTGCCAGGCTTTTAAAAAATATACATATCTTGTTTATCTACCCCATAGTCAAGATTGTGATTTCCACTAACACTAAGTTTATTTGTCGTCACCTACAAAATAAAAGCTCAGCTATGCTTACAACAGCGATCAGCGAAACGGAATCACAGTATATCAGTATCCCATGCTATAGCTCCGGCCAAAAGCTTACTAAAATGGAGCAGCATATGCCAAAGATTTTATTAAGTGCCGGGAAATAGGTATATTAATAATTATTTATCCGTTGCTTGCATTCGGAGTGTTCGTTTCGAAGCTGTATCTCGGAACATTGGTTAATCCAGTTTTAGTTGTGACTTAACACAGAGTCTTACCAGGTTTGTCTTAGTTCGCTTTTAAGGCTGAGATTGGGTTGATGAGCCCCACTACCAGGTCGATTTAACAAGGACGCAGATTTGGAATCTTCTTTTTGTACTCCGTAGCAGGTGCTTCAACAGTCGACAATCTGTTGAGTCAAAGTTTGTCCTCAATTCGTAGTTATAGGCTCACTGATGTAGAAAGCTGAACGCCAATGGTTGGGCTGCTGACGTGATCTCAAGAGAGAGCCGCATGAAGCATTGAAGCTGTATCATCTTCGCTGAGCGAATTATTACACGCTATGTACAAAGTAATCTGTAGCTCGATTAAAATTAGCCACGGGCCTCGGGAAAACCACTTAAATGCGATTGTTATGCCCCAATCGGTTACAGGCCTTCTGACCTATGGTGGAATCAACATGGGCTGTTAATTGCTGACTGCATACAACTTTTGCAACCAACGCTTTCAGCTCACCTTTAGTCATCCAATCACGGCTGAGTATCACATCGTAAATGAGGCACGAGAACATCGATCCTTGCTCGAGTGTTACATATTTAACCACCATATCCTCTAGGCAACCGTAGATCGTTTCAGTCATTGTCAGCTTATTTATTTCTTCCCTTTGTCCCGTAGGCCTCCTCTTGTTTCTTTCCTTCCGACATCTCCACAGCGAGCTGCGCTAAACTCATTTCTCACCATGATCGCAAAAAAGGCGCAGGCAGAGTTGGAGGAGAAGCTGAAGAACGATGATCGCGATGTCGCCGATTTGTGGAAGGAAGCTCTCAAGAGTTATGAGAGTATCGTTGGTTTTGGTCTCCAGCGAAAATTCGACAATGTCAATTCTATGCTTGACTTTGGAACTGACCAGATGAACAACTTTCATAAATTCAGACACGACAAGGGCAAAGTCGATCGCTTGAGAAGTCTGTTTTCGTCTAACCTGGACTTGGTGGAGAAGGGCGCCAACCAGATCATCGCTGCTGCAGCACCAGCATTTCCACCAGCTGCCGCCATCGGAACAGCCTTGACCTATATGCTCCAGGCTTGCCGATCTGTATCGGCCGATTACGACATCATCATTGTGTTCTTTGAGGATATGAACAGCTTCCTCACAAGAATCACTATCCTGGAGACAAGACTTCCAAAGTACAAAGCGTATCAGAATTGCTTGATGGAAGTTTTTAATTCTCTTCTTACCATGTGCGGTTTCGCACACAAGTACATCGAACTCGGTCGCTTCAAGAAATGGATCTCCAATTTGTTCAAAGGCGATGATGGTGAGCTTGGCGGTGCACGTGCGAACATGAACAAGAATCTTGAGCATCTTCAGCAAGCGACGGAGTTTGCTATTTTGAGCAATACCGAAGAATCTCTCAAAATGGCTTCTCAACTTGACGAGAACCAGAGGTCGCATGCTGAAATGCTCGAGCGTGTCGGACATACCATTGACACCATTCAAGAGAACACTGAGAACATCAAGGGTGACATTGCCAAGATCTTGAAGCTCTTCGGTGGCCAGAAGAAAGAGAGGTCTACGGAGAAACCTCAAGCGAAGAAACCAGCCTCGGCAAACAGCATCCGAAATGCCATGCCGGTCGTCTTCAACGATGGCCACGAGTACCAGACACTGAAAGAGACACTTCTCCCAGATTCATGCGGCTGGGTCTTCTCTGAGCCGGAATGGGAGGAATGGCTAAAGATTCCAGATGGAGAACGCCCGATCCTCGCTCTTACAGCTGAGCCTGGTAGTGGCAAGAGCCACTTGGCCGCTGCAGTGCATGACAAGCTCACCCAGAGAGCCAACGAAGACGAAACAGGGAATACTTGCGTTACACACTTTTATTTCCGAGAGCAGGAAGATGCCTTCGCTTTCTTTCTATGTGGTATAATCACCGTCATCAACCAGATCGCCGAGACCAACCACGCAGCTTGTGAAAAGTTCAATGCCCAGATTGCGAGGGATGACATTGAGATTGATACCAATCTGTGGCAGCATCTCGTAGAGCACCTCCTCGGGGCAGTTTTCGGACCAGAGTCAAAGTTCAGCTTGTTCATTGTCTTCGATGGACTGGATGAGCTTCGCGACCCCGAAGACTTTCAGCTGTTTCTTTCGGACTTCATCAACGAGAAGGGACTGAAGATATCGCTTGCGGTGACTTCGAGACCTGAGCAGCTGGATGATCTTCCCAAGAGCACGAAGCTTGTTCGCATTGAGGCGGATAAGAAGAAACAGAGTCAAGATATGAGGGCGCTGATCTGGAATCGTATCAACTCGCTCAATAATCTCAAGAGGTTTAGTCGCTACGTCCAGCAGAGAGTTGCTGACACGATTGAAGAAGTCTCTCCAAGTAAGAACGTCCTTTTTCATATAGAGATCACTTGACTGACAATTATTCTAGACATGCTTTATGCTGAGCATCTGCTTGCTCGTCTTGACAACCTAGGTCGCGAGGGCGCTGCCCTCCGAGCTCTCGGCCAAGAAATGCCCAAGAATCTTCATGACATCTACAAGATCTTGCTCGCAGAATGTCAGCGTCGTATGCCAACCAAACATCAAGAAGTCTCTGCCACTTTGCTCCACTGGGTCGCTTTTGCCAAACGACTCCTCACCCTCACCGAGGTTCAATCACTTCTTAAATACCTCGCCCAAGATGACAAATTTGACATTGAAGAGATCCGTGAGCTGTTTGACAAGTTCCTCAGAGTCGGTGGACCTGGCTACGACACAGAAGTCCTGGCGCGGATTGCAGCTAGTGAGACTACCGCTGTGCAAGACTTGAAGCAGGACGAGGAGAATAAGCATGACAGTATTTACGACGATGGGCCGCTTCCGGTCACGTTCAAAGAGAGATCCATGAGACACTACTTCACCAACATCTCGTCCGGCGCTTCTGAATTTCGATGGGGACCTTCTGAAGCAAATCGAAGGATGCTTTTGACCAGTGCGGAGCTTCTGCGATCTCACCGAGGCAAAGTCGATGAGAGTTTACTCAAGTACTCTGCTTTGTTTCTGATCTCGCATTTCGTCGAGACCGATGCAGAACAGCATACTTCTGATGAGCAGATTGAAGTTCTCAAGGCCTTCTCAGAGACGATGGCTAATAAAACAGGGCTTGCTGAGATGCTAAGCAAGTCTGGTGTTACATATGGAGGGTCTGGCGGTGGTACATCCGTTACCAACGAGAAGGTGTCTCAGTGGGCAAAGCTGGTTGAGAAACCAGAGATCAGTGAAAAGCTTGATGGCTTCACTATCGAGTGGTGGAAGCGAGTTGGTCCAGATCCGCCAGCTTGTCGTCTTGACATTGCCAAGGGCTTTCTCCAACAATTGTACCAGGCACAGACCCCGAAAGAGGCAGTTGAAGCGTACCAAGAGGTTCAAGGTGTCCTAAATGCGGTAAGTAATATCCTGTTTAAGTATAGATCAGGGCTGACCCATCTTAGTCTGGCTCGACAAAGCTACTGATGGACCAAGCTGCGATCAACTTCCCAAAAGAGTACGAGGATCGGAACCGCACAGCTAGTGACGACGAGGCGTATAATGTAGCCACAGCTGCCTTGGGTGTCTTGAACCTCTTTGGCGACGATGTCAAGCCTGACGGAGGAGCATATCGAGCCGTTGCGGAGGTCCTCGATCAGTATAACTTCACCGAACCAGCCGAGAAGACATGCCGACAAGCTTTAGAGCTCTGCAACCCAGCTGACCATGAGTGGTACCGAGCGTCAAACGTCCTCTCTCTGATTCTTTTGAAGCAAAAGAAGAAGAAAGCAGCTTTCGAAGTTGCAAGTCGTGCAGTCAATGAATTGCCAAACAACGAAGTTCCTCCTCCCCTCAAGCGAATCGTGTACACAGCATATGCTAGAGCTCAGCGCAAACTGGGTCAATTGGACGCCGCCCTCGAGTCATTCGCCAAAGCGAAAGCTAGTGATCCCGACGGAATTACCCCCGGTGAAGATCTGGTAGACGAGCTTCAAGTCGTTGAGAGAAAGGCAGACAAGAGTGCCTACATCCAAATGCTCAAACAATGGAGCCTCCTTGAGAGAATCACCTGGATCGCATCCGATTACGCCGACAAGGGAGAAGAGAGACATGCAATCTTTTCCGACATTGCTTCAGAGACAGGTGAACAGGACTTCATGGTCAAGTTCTACGAGGAAGCGATTGACTTCCTGGATAACCTCGATGCCGCTACGCCTGTGCGCCTTGATCTTGCGACTACATACTTTGAAGTGTGTCGCCAACCAGAAAAAGCACTTGAGATACTTGACAAGATTTTCGATAGCCGTGCAACAGGCTTCAGGTATCCGATATTGGGTGTAACAGCGTTATGGATGATGACAAGCGCTGTGGACTGCATGACCAACGTCCAATTGGAACTATTCCGCAAATCTCGCAATCCCGTGTACAAGGCTGAACGCCTTGTCTCTCAGGCTAATTTCATGCAGCGCCCTTTGTCTCTGGATGTCCCGCGAACTTCAGCGTTCTGGACCAGTTCTCATCGAGTTGGACTGGCGTATATGTACCTCGTCATGGGCCCTTTGGAGAAGTTCCAGGAGAAGGCTCAGTCTCTGCTGGATGACTGTTTCGCTGGGCTGAATGATACAGTTGGATGGAATGATGCGCCGTATTTTTGGATGTTGGCGCAAACATTGGCGCTGATGAGTAAAGCTCTTGGAAACGACGAGAAGTTGCGTCGATATGCTCGTATTGTTGGGTCTGCTATGCTTTCGAGGATAGTTAATCCTGATCAAGACAAGGAGACCAAGGCTGAGGAAGAGGCGGATGACGATAAGAAGGTTGACGAAAGCCCAAAGGAAGAAGATGTAAAGGTGGTTCCACAAGAAAAGCACTCCGCTGAAGAAGATCAAGAAGACGTCGACACTAGCGACGAGGAAGAAGAAACCGGTCCTCCACCCACCGACGAGGGAGATCTCCTCTCGGAAGAAACCTACTACAGCTGTGGTGGCTTCTGTAACCCAGTGCGCAAGTTCAAATGGTGGGGAAATCGCTCCGCATATCTATACGTAACCTTTGCATCAGGCATGATATGCGAAGAGTGCCAGGCAGAGTGCGATGCCGTGCAGCGTGGCGAAAAGCCATTCAAGGGACGATACTTTTACGGCGTCGGTCAGGGTAAGCTCAAGCTTCCTGTCGAGGGCTGGCGTGGAGTTAAGAATGGTGTTGTGAGGATTGAGGGGGAAGAGGATGTCAAGATGGATGATTTCCTGAAGAGGCTGGAGACGGAGGTTTGTAAGGATGCGTGGGAACGGCTTTGGGCCGGTGATGCGTTTTGAGAACTGAATCCAGTGTTTGTTATATTATTGTTTGTGTATTTAAGTTATGGGATTTCCACTACAATTTCCGCATCGACATCACCGTCCTTGATGGCCGCCTCTACATGACCTTCCAAGGTATTGAGAACAAGACTTATGAGCTGAGGCACTATCATCACCATTCGTGGACGTGGAATGTAATGAGACAGCAATGCATGGGCGATATCCAACAAGACCCTGGATATCGTACATAATCGAGATTTCATTGCAGGGATCAGAAAAAAGCTCGGTCTTTGCTTTGGATGTATGAAGAACAACTAAAGGAGCCATGTGTGTTGGAGCTTGAAGACAGATCTCACTGATGGCTTATGGTACCGTCGCGCATAATTGTACTGAATGTTGTATTTCAACCAGTTGTTTTCTATTAAATATCTAAAATAATTTAACTCCTCTTTGCTTGGATTACCTACTGACCTGGATAACGTAAAGCTATATAGCCTTTACTATGCTATGCCTACATTTTATAAATTCCATTCCGCTCACACAGCACTGTCATACCTGGCCTGACGGACCGTCGGGGTCTTTGTGGTATGAACGGAAGCCATGTCATCATGGACAGTCTTCTCAGTGACGATGACAGCTCCCACATCTGCGTGATCTGCGCCACCAAATAGTACGTCCATGTGCTCCAGGGACACCCCCTTAGTTTCTGGGATACAGAACCAAACGAAGACGAAGAGAACAATATTAATAGCACCAAACATATACATAGCGTAGCTGTCAAAAACAAGTTAGTACGTTGAGATTTCAGGCAGAATTGGAGTAACATACAATCCCTTTGCGGAAAGAAATATGGGAAAGATTTGTTCTGCACTATTTGTTAGTTATCAGGTCGGGTAAAGCGAATATGGATACTTGCGGAGAATGATGCTTGCGATAGACTGACACTGAGTGGTCATAGCGACGGCCTGCGCACGAATGTTCATGGAAAAGATCTCTGAAGTCCAGATCCACACTGTTGCACCCCAAGAAGGCTTGAAGAACAGTGCAAACAGGAACATCAAGAAGACGGTCGCAATGCCTACACTGGAAGACTTGGATCCATCCTCAAGAGTCGGCGTCTCGGTGACGACGGCTGCGGCTGCAAACATGCAGACTGCCATACCAGCAACACCAATGAGGAGGATAGGTCTTCGGCCCAGGAAATCCGTCATCCAGGTGGCATTCAGAGTGAAAAGAATGTTAAAGGTTCCAGCTAAGGCGTTGATAAGCTGGATCTGACTATTTGAAGTAAAGACCTTTTTGTAAATGATGGTAGAGTATGTTGCGAGGGAGTTGTTTCCGGTAAGTTGTTGTCCAATATTGATAGCAGCCGCGAGGACTAGCGAAGTCAGGCAATGAGCATGAACAGGGCCAATAAAACTTACGAATGCGCCTTCTCACAGATTTATCCGTCCACAGCAACTTGTATCTGGTCCAAGTGCTGTTTGTCTGTTTCTTTTCAAACGCAATGGCTTGTCGTATATCTTGCATCTCTTTGGCAATAAGGTCTGGGTCGTCGCGTATTCAAGAGGATATCGTATGCTTCTTCAAATCTGTCATTCTGGACATACCTGCAGCTTGATGAGCATCGCATTTCAGAAAAGCATCCTGTTTGCCTCAGACAGTGGGGTTCTCAACGGCCTACCATCTTGGAGTCTCAGGACAGAAGAAAAGCCCCGAAATGATGATGACAGGAAAAAAGACTTGAAGGAGCATAACGATTCTCCAGTCCCATTCTCCGAGGCTCTCAGCGTTTTTGGAGCATGCGTAGTTGATCCAATATGCGACAAAAGATCCCACAGCGAAGTTGAGCTGCCAGAAACTCATGATAGTGCCCCGAAGATTAGCCGGTGCTATTTCGTTGATGAAAACTGGTCCAGCTGGCATCATCAATCCCTGACCAAAACCGGTGATGACGCGACCGGCGATAAAACCACCGATGACAGGAGGTGTAAACGCCGAAACAAAGGTCGAGATGATGACAAGTATGGCGCCCACCCACATACTCCATTTGCGGCCGAATCGGTCGGAGACTAGAGCCGACAGGAAAACGCCTGGAAGACGAACAATATGAGCATCAAGCTGATGACCTGAAATGATGGACGATTACCTGCAACGATATTGCTTACGCTCATCGCGGTATTGACGGAGCCGATAGTGGATGGAGACTGGCCATTAAATAGTTCAGATCAAGGACTAAACGATGCATGGTGTTGGTAGGAAAGGAGCATACGGGATTATCAAAGTAGTTCATGAAATGGACTGAACCCTGCGCTGCGTTGAAAGTAGAGGAATCATAACCGTAGACAGCCATACAAGTACAAGGAATGAGGCAAGAGAACCAGAGGTTCGCCTTCTTCGAGTTGAAGAGCATAGTGGGCAAGCGCTGCCTAATTTACTGTGAAGAACAGTGAATTGATGGCATAAAATGGTGTTGAGAAGAGTAAAGTCGTCGGTCGAATGAAGTTTGCGCGGTGCATCTATTACATATCCCGGGGAAGGGATCCACAATCAGGGCCAGGTCTAGAAGCATTGTAGGTACGTAGACGTTGAGTTGGACAAGAATGGTTAGCAGCGGCCGCCCTATACCGTTGTACTGACCAGGCATTGGAGACCCTGCATCTGCATTGACAAGGTCAACAGGCGCTTTAGCTGCTATTTCCGAACTAGTCTTAAGTAGTGAATATTGTTAGTCAGCCGATTAGGTAACTAGGCCCTCACAACTCTTTCCCCTCTTTTTCATGTGTTTTCATCTTATCACAGCCCATGGAGGTCCAATCGAAACAGCACAATGAAACTACCTACGGCGTGCTCGAGGTGCAGAAGGAGGCGCAAAAAGTGCTTCCGAACAAAACCTGGAGGCCCGTGTGATGCCTGTGCCAAAAAACAGCATCATCAATGCTCGCTCGTCCCGACTTGTCCTCAGCCACGACGTGTCTCTCCACAGCCACAGCATGTCTCGGCCAAACACAATGATCTGAACCCACAATCTTCTCTCTCGCATGACCTCATTGAAGAACTTGTGGAGAATTATATTTACTACATACTTGACAGGCCTCATACTCTCTTCCATCTACCCACCTTGCGAACTGCAGTGAGAGAAGATACGTTGGGTGATGCCTTGCTGTCCGCCATACTGGCATTTGGCTGTCGATTCCATGATAAGCCTGAGATAGCATCCCTTGGGCCTGCTTTCATGCAAAAGTCCAAAAACCTACTGAAGCAAGATATGGAGAACATCTGTCTTGAGAATATCCAGACCTGCGTCCTGCTTGCAAATTTATCGTCGTCGTCAAAGAATTCAGAATCTGAAGCCCTCTTTGTTGCCCTCGGCATTCGTATGGCCGAAATTCTTGGTCTGGATCGTCCGGATCCGGAAGACTCTGAGGTTTTACGTGAAACAAAATGCAGAGTATGGTGGACGTTGTTCATGGCAGACCGTTGGAGTTCGGTCGGTCGCAACCTCCGTCGCGCGATGCCAGACTTTAATCAGGAGACTCCCCTACCAATGGATGAAGACGTTTTTCATCATCTGGATGTTGACCAAGGTAGTGAGAGATCTCCCACGCGCCCTCGTACACTGGGACTTTGGGCATACAATATCATGCTTGCAAAACAGCTGGGGCCTATCCGGGACTTAAATAAGCAGTGGAATCAGGAGGATCTCTCCGAAGATTACGTGATGCAACGCGTCGCGGATCTAGCAGAAGGTCTACAACTTTGGGAAGCGGGTCTTCCCGAGGAAAAGAAGGCGACAGAGGAGAACCTTCGGGCACACAGTGCCAAAAGTCTTGGAGGACCGTTCCTCGCCATACATACAGGCTACCACCAGCATTTCGTGCTTCTGTTATTCAGGTTCCTGGACCTCAATCGGACCCAGACACCCAAGACAATCGAGTATGCCGAGCTCTGCAAGTATCACGCAAGGTCGATTAGTCAACTCGTCCAGCTCTCTCGCCAAGTTCCGAATTGTGCAATGGTCTTTGGAGGAGTGGGCTACATGACAGTTGCCTCTTCTGCGGTACTGCTGCATACACTCATTTTCGGCCAGCAAGATGACACGGCTGATATCAGAGCCAAGTTAGAGTCCAATTATGAAACCATCTATGAGCTTCAAAGATACTGGCCTTCGATTCAAAACTCGGTCAGTAGAGAAACTTGTATTAGCAGTCAAAATTCTGACAGAAAGTATAGGTAAAACGTCTTGAACTGTTCCAAAAGACTTGTACAAGGCCCGGCGCAATGCAAACCTATAAGTTCGACAAGTGGATGGTGAGATTCCTGGTGGAACACCATCTCCCGCTGGATGAGCCTGAAGGGGATCTATCGCCTGGTGAGGTATAACATGACTTCTATGTTCTAGGGTGAATGTTTGCGTTAATAGCTGCGTAGACGGTGATGAGTTGTAGGATTTCTTTATAAGTATATTCGTCGCGCCGTTTCGTCGGGTCGGTCGTACTGGTAGCTCATGGAGACGTGAGACGTGAGACGGCGGAACGTCTGACCATTATATAAGGCGATGAAGGGGGCATATTTATCTTCTCGGGCCGTATTTACAAAGTCCCACTGATAGCATACAATAGAAACTACTGAATTCTTTGATCCATACGCTAATCTACGTATCGTGAATTGCGCGCTTCAGAGTGGTATCCTGTGTTGACGTCCCCATAACTCCCAGCTAATTCCGGGGGTTAAAACTTGACTAGTCTACAAGCGTTTCCATGGGAGTGGGGTCGACGTCGGGATTTGTTTGTTTAACCCGACGGCTGACAAGTGTCGGGAATCGCTCCAAGACCGCCGCAGCAAAGTCATCGTCGGGATTTACTTTCTTAGTCCGACTGCCGGAAAGCGTCGGGAAACAATCCAAGACCGCGACAAAGTGGGGCTGCTGAAAATCAAAATCGTCTGGTCTTGAGTCGTAGCATACATCTATTGGTGGGCTAATGATTTGGACAGGGGGCATGATGCCATTGCAGACGTACCTCAGCCTGGAGTCCATACAGACCAGCACGTGATGCACACCACTTCCCACGCAGCCAGGTGGCGCGAACAAACAATTTGAAGAAACGGAAAAGCTTGTCACGCCCGTTGCGAGCTGTAAACTGCACTTGGCTGGTACCTTGACATTGCGGTCAGGTCGGAATCCCAATCGCAATGCTCTATCCGTATCATAGAATCTTTTCACGTGTAAATAATTTGGCAGGATTGTTATGCGAGATATTCCGACAACTCAGCAGGGAAAACCCTTGTCGTCTTCGAAGCATCTAGACCTTTTCAGAAGTGGTCAAAAACGTAAGCAATCAGATAACGAAAAAAGTTCGGATAATCCCGTTGCATATTGCACTAACTTATGCAGTCAAGACCTGATCCCTGCTCCGACAATGTCGTATAACGAGTCACTAGCCTGAATTGTCTAGGTTGAGAAAGTTCCACTCTCACAGCCCTAAATTTCCCCAAGAACAGATGACGAAACAATCCTTGTCATTTGGTAGCTTGTATGGTCAAAGCAACGGTTTTGATGAGATTAACTCGGGGAAGAACACTCCGAATTCGACCTCCTGTCTTAAAATAACATCTTCAGCCATCTTCACATCGCTTGTGACACCTACATGGCCCCCAAACTAGCGGTTAATTAGCTTTGCAGCCTTAAAGTCAAGGATAAAATAGGAAGTAGTAACTTCTTATCTTACATAAATATTCAATATCACTCTTCCCTTCTTGTTTATACCAAGACTCCGTTTCTCCCTTTATGATATTTATCTTAAGATCTACATCTCACACCACATTGTCAGGAGGACCTTCCGAAAACTCCATTTTACCAGACCTCACATCTGGAGGCATACTTGTATAAAGCACATACAAGCCACCATGAGTCCCTCATGCAGATCTATCAAACCTCGCTTCACATCACTTTCACCAAGCCCTAAATTTTCAGAAGGGTTGAGAAAGGCTGATAGAGCCTGTGAAAAGTGCACGCGTACGAAGAAAAAATGCGACAAATCGTTGCCCAGTTGTTCGCGCTGTAAGCGGTATGTAGGAATCTGTCCAACATAAGAATTATTCTCAGTTTGTCTATTACTGTAACTAACCTTCTAGGCTCAGGAACAAATGCTGTTATGACTATGTATATACTCCGTCAGTCACTACTGTCATAAGACCGGAGAATGCTATAAAGTCTCCACCTCACATACCGGGCATGCTCAAGCCATTCCTTGACATTTCCAGCTCTATGATTTTGAGCCTACTCTCTTCACGAAACGCCATCCCGAGTTACTCTATTCAACACTACTTGGAGACCATAAACCCCTACCTTACTATAGTTCATCCGGAACTCTTCGCCTTACGCACCAATAATACCGGGTCCGACTCCATTTCCAATCAAGAGCTTCAGGACCCTGCTACTACCCTTCTGGCTGTATGTATGCAGCTCTTTACTCACAACGATGATTCAGGTATCAAAGGAGAGGAGAATGTTGATATGCCAATCTATCGGGCTGCCAAGCAAATCTTAAGTATCCTGCGAGCCCTTGATAGTCCAAGTATCGAGCTTATTCAGTGTTCTATCCTGCTCGCATTCTACGAGTATACCCACGAGGATCTCGGGCGCGCCTATGTCAGTATTGGAGATGCTAATACCATGGCTTTGATTCTACACGTGGGCCCTGGAAAATACCTTGAGGATGAGAGGGAAGCCTTAATCCCTTACGAGGAAGAAGAACGGCGCTGCGTTTACTGGAGTCTCTTTGTGCTTGATCGTCTGGTCCACACCGATTATTCTCTTCTTCATATGCCGCACCAGATACCACCTGCTGTTGTATCTCCTCCCGCCGCCGATGACCTTTTACCGACAAACCATTTACTTTGGTATGATGAGGGTCAGTCGCCTTACTACGTCACTCAGCGATATCCTGCAGATACTGCATTCTCGGTGCCTGTCGGAGCTTTCCAGAGGAATTGCCAGTACGCCATGCTCTATACCGGAACACCTTCCCCTCAGTCCCATTCAGGTCCATCAGCCTATGAGTGGGCTAAGCCTACTGTCACCTCGGTGTTGCCTATTAGTAGCTTAGACCTATAGGCGCTATCTAATTTTACGAACCTATATGTTATATCATGATTATGAGTTATTTCCGCCATATTATGGTTCGGCGCTTGGAGTCACTATTCCTCTACGGCAACCCTCTTAATGTGCACTGGCGTAATGCCAATTTGCGAAGCCCAACTGACTCCGTCCACCTTCCTCGACTCCTTATGACGGTGAAAGCTGACAATGAATTGAACCCATTTCAATCAATCAATAAATTCCCGAAGAACAAACTCTTCGCGTGAAGAGGGAAAAGGAGTCAACTCATGGTGTTGTGATGCAACATTGTTGACAACCATTATCAGACTCTTCTCTGTCTTTAGCCTGATATCCAGCGTCATCTTTAGCCCTGCATTGACATACTTACCACATAGCTCGCAAGATTAATATTAAGCTACTCTTCGTTCCTCCTCTCCTCATGTCGAAAGTACACAAAGTCAGCTGCCAGACGAGCGTATCTCTTGTGCTCCGTCTTAGCCCTTTGACCTGGCACCTCTGCAAAGTTGATCGGCGGCTGAAGATCAAACATGGCCTGTATAATTGCTTGTGCAGACCAATCTGGTCCATCTCCCAAGCCATGAGAGTTACCCAATGCCACTATCGCCGATCTCGTGTCTGGAAACAGGTAGAAAGCTCTCAGGTATCCCGACATGCCACCATTGTGATATAGAACAAGCCGAGGTCTTGAGCTTCGAACAATCACGTGTCATCTTCGTGGACCGTTGAGACAAAGCATGCCTAGCTCCGTCGACGGAATCATGGATCGATCAAAGCCCACTCCGTATGTATTCTCGCCTATGGAAGAGATGGTGATATTGGATTTGTGTGATAAGATGGTCGGAATCTCTTTGAGGACCAAAGGCTGTTAGTGCACGGCGTTGAGGAGAGCTTGGTCCATTTCATCATATCTGATACATTGGACCAGACACCTCCAGCTAGTCCCATGAAAGTACCATCAGCGGCCGTGTCAACTGGCTTTTTCCTATGCAGTGAGTAGCCATCAATGACAACATGAGGTTCTGCGACATTGCCATGTGGTAGCTTCTTTCGGTTCGATGCATTCTAAGGGGTTCAAGGATCCTCTCCTTCAGGAACTCGTACCATGGCCGCCCTGACTGCTGTTCAATAACTGAACCAACCACGGCATACATGCAGTTGTTGTAATGAAAGCCAATGCGCAGGTCATGAACTGGAGGAAGATGGCTTATAACCTCAAGCAGGTACTTCTTGTCAAGGATAGAGTCGCACTCCACACCTAGCCAGGTAAGGTCCATATGATGCCAAACCCCTGTTATGTGAGAGCGCATCCTGACTAGTTGCTCTTTGGCCGACGACTGGATCAACAGTATTAGTGAAAGGAATGTAGCTTCGTATCGGTTCTGTCCAATTCAGCTCCCCTTCGTCGACGGGAATACCGCAGCACGCAGCAGTGAACCCTTTCGTGTGAACATAAGAGATAGTTGGTTTCAGAATCAGCGAGTTCCTATGGCTCCACGTCACGGAACCCACGACTTCGAGTGAAGATCACTTCTCCGTGATGAAGGACGCCGATGCTGATCGAAGCTGGCCGAGTGTTATCCTGAATTTGATCGAGGATGGGACACAAAGCCTCTATTCTAATGCGGGGTTAGTAATACCATACGACTAATGAGGCGCTATGGTTACCCTACCTAGATCGCACAGCGTCTAAGTCGTGTCCACGGTCATGGTGTGTTGTTATGTTCTGCTATTGTATGAATGAGGCGACGGTTTTCACAAGGCACTCGGGCAAGCAGATTTGCAACTGAGTTACTATTCTGAAGTGTAGTCGGGTGCTCTCGGACATTATCAATCAGACTTGCGATATACTTCGGGACTCAGCGCCACGGTATATAGTCGATATTGACCCCTCAACTCTATCTCATTCCTCTTTCGACTAACTATCTATACGCTTTGGTATGTCCAGCATGTTATTCATCGTCCAATGCACCTCCACGATGTTTCAACATTGCCTCCAAGCAGTCCATGAGCTCTTTATAGGATACACAAAGTCCTTCTGATCCAGAGATCTCTTCAGCCTCACCCGCTTTCGTAAAAACAAGTTCAATGATGGCCTGACGGAGAGTCTTGACGTCACGGCCACTAGCCCATCCTTTACTATCGATCAACTGCTTCAAAACATCCAGCACAGCTGCCTTATGTTCCCCGGTAGTAGAAATCGACAAACTGATATTGAGATTTGACAGCAACTTCTCAAGCAGCTTCAGACACTCCTCGGGCGCCATCTGAGGAAATTCGAGGACCGTAGGAAACCTACTCCTCAGCCCTGGATTCAACATCAAGAGCTCTTCCATCTCATCGCTGTATCCTGCCAAAATGACAACCATGTTATGAGCGTATCGAGGTTTGGTCATGACATCGACGAGTTCACCAATAGCCTCCTTATGAAAACTATCGCCGATGAGACGGTAAGCTTCATTGATGAAAAGAACCTTTCCAAGGCCGAGCTCGAACTGATTGATTACTTTGAGTTCAGTGTGTCCTGAGAGCTCCCCGGTGAGATTCGTGACGGAGCAGGTTACTACTTCATCTGAAGAGAGAAAGCCTATGTCGTAAAAGAGCTTGCCAACCTTGCGAGCCGTAGAACTGCTGAAAATAAGCATCTGATCATAACAGCGATAGGGAAGTTACTCACGTTTTACCCGTTCCTGGAGGCCCTTTAAATACAAAGGCCCAAGGGATATGCGGTTTCGGGTCAAGACTATAACGATGCATGCCATTAGCCATCTTCTGATACTTCCGAAACCTGTCGGTGATATGCTCAAAACCAACAAAATCCTCAAACAGAGCATTGCGATTCTCATCAGCTCTTTTAGATCTATTGAAATCAGGATCAAAGTCAATAGGTTCCAGCGGTTTCAGACCGTGGAGTTGATGCTGGTAGTTGACTTCTGCCAAGTCGATGATGTGCTCGATATCTTCCTTGACTTGTCGTAAGCTAACATTCCGAGAACATCTTCAAGACTGATTCCATCCTTGAAATTCTCTGGTCCAAGGGTCTCTCCGTCGTCAGGGGAATGTGTCTTTGCCCAAGCCATCCAAGCAGCTTCTTTACGCCTTTGATACCGCTCGCAGACCTTGTCAACTCCTTCCGCAACAGCATGTGCATTGGTGAAAGCACGCCCCTCCGCCAAAGCCCTACCAGCTATCTTTTGACTCAACGTTCTCAGCAGAGTAGTAGACCGATCACCAAACTCCGGCTTGCTTTTGCAAAGTCGTGTAAGCAGTTCGAAAAGCTCACTTTCTCTGTAGTTCTCGAGCCTGATGATATTCGAGAAGCGACGTTTTGACTCGCTACTGGTATCCAGTGCTTTCTGTGTATCAGGATCAAGCTTTCTAAAGGACAATATGAGTACGGTGCGAGAGTTTGAGCCCTTTATTGCTTCTAGAATGTCATCGACCTCGGATTCTCGATCAATCCTATCAGCGTCCCAGAAGCAAAGAATCTGGTAAGTTCTTTAGTATCTTTCAACAAAGCTGAGTCATGATGCACAACTTACTGAGGCTTCTAGCGTAATCTTATCTTTGTACCATTTATTTTCGACAGCGAATTTCTTCTTATCAACTACCCCAATACTATGCAGGAACTCGGTGTAGATTTGGGCGATCATGTTTTTGCCTAGAGTGTCTTATTAGAAACAGGGTAGCAGCCTAGAGGTAAGAAACCTACCAGTTCCATTTCTTCCATGAATTAAAAGATCAAAAGTCCAGTCTTTTATAGACCTGTTCCAGCGCTTGGCAGTATCGACCTTTTCCTTGACGGCCAGGAAGTGGGCTTTGACTTGTTCATGGCCGACCATTGACATGATACGATCGAGGTAAACATTTTGCTGGTTCTCTTCGCACTTCTGACGTGACCATTCTTGCTGAGAGGGAGATTTGTCTATGGCTGTTTCGAAATCATAGTCGTCGTCTAGAAGTAGTTCCGTCCATTTCAGTTCCTCCTCTTTAGTGGTATCAGCCACGTCATCGTTCCCAACCTCCTCTGACTTTTCATCCTCTGTTGTCGCTTTCTCATCTTGGTGCTCTTCTGCATTTGCAGACTTCTCGTGCTCAGTATAGCCCGGGAGCTAGACTGTTAACTATCATTTCTGACGAAACATTTGCTACAACAAAGACCTACGTTGTCTTCATGAGCATCTTGGGATTGGCCAGATTGATTAGTCTTATGTTCGGGCAGAGGCTGAGTAACTTCGGGCAAATGTTCGAGAGTTAATTCGAGTTTCATTGTATCATCAGGAGTTTTTTTTTTCCTTTCACGGCGTTGCTGCCATTGTTCAAAGCCTGGTCAGTATCCGACCCAACGTCCCCATTGGAGATGAGTTCATAATCCTCTGATTTGCGGGGATCATCAACGGGATCGGATGACATGTCGTTAAACGTAATATCTTATTTTCTTCTTCTTAGTAGAGTTGAAGGTTCGTGTTTGGCATGAGAAGACAGTGATATACATGCCATTAAATAGCCTGGAGAGTTCGAGTACAGAAACCAAAGGATCTTGATCCTTACACAAACTGCCTGAATCTCTCGTTGCTCTGTTGGCGCTGGTTGGTCATAGTGAGCATAATTGGAGCTTATAGCGCCTCTGCCTTCGGCACTTAGGCATCTCAGCGCAGGGGGATGGGACCACCCGCGTGCCCCCATAAGGCTCAGTGGAGCATCCCTATTAGGTGCACCCAACCAACGTCCATTGTGTTCTAGCAAGGTCTATGCGCCTGTAGCTTATGGGGAATCGTTGTACTAAGACCCATATAAGCCGACTTCGGCATTTACTAAATTTGTCTGATCTTCTCCGCAGCGTGGGCATGAGTGTTTATGGTTTGAGTTTGTGTCAAGATGCCGAGAGCCGATTCCGGAGATCCGGATACCACTGGTCCAGCGGTGAACTACCGAAAGTGGCACATGCTATCTCTTGCCCAAGGTAGTCATTACTGCTTGATCCCTTTGTGGCATTGAAATCTCAACGGTTTACTGCAGCATCTGAACAACCGCGGAGGCAATAACAACTATGAATAGCAAGGGTATCGATTTACAAAACAGATCAGCACTGCATCAAGAATCTTACGTGGCCTGCAATCTGACGCGTGCCACCTTTCAGCATCTCCTCGTATCAGCTACAGAACAATCACTGTCTCACTCACAGTCAGCCAATTGGCGCATAAACGTCTCTATTCAGCGCCTTCGTCAATCAAAATCACCAAAGTCCCAGGGCTGATCTTGTCATACCAATAAGTTGCCTTGGCGTTCTCACATCAGATTTTAAAGGGGCTCTAGCGAGGCCCCAACTGTGCAACCAACCTCGTAATGCTAGCCCTGTAATTGGAGCACCTCTCAATTGCGGCTTACCATCGTTGAAACTATCTAACCATTTTAGGGGTAGCTAGCAAAAACGTTGAATTAATTGTCTCAGTTTGTTATCCCCATGTTGAGCTTGATAAATATGCCCGTGGGTCCGCTTTGACGGGTCTGCTCACTTTATCACATTTTGGAGTGAGAAATTGCAGCCATGTCGTTGCTTGATGCTCTAGACTCGTCGTCCACGAGGCTCTTATTAGGATGTCTCTTATTAGCAGGCATCGCCTACACCCTCTACCGCTCAATGCTACCCCGTCCCTTAGCGGACATCCCCTACAACGTCTCCGCGACGAATCGTATCCTGGGCGATCTTCCAGACGTCAAGGCTTTCGGAAGCTTGACCGACTGGTTAGCGACGCAGGCTATAAAATACCAATCACCATTATTCCAGGCTTTTATCCGCCCTTTTGGGAAGCCGTGGGTTGTTGTCGCTGATCATTATGAGGCCGCTGAAATTTGCACGCATCGGGTGAAGGAGTTTGATAGAGGGACGTCGAGCACTGCTGTTTTTAACTGTGTTGTGCCGGGGGCGCATATCACCCTTACGAGTTCGGATCCGCAGTTTAGGAAGAATAAGGAGCTTGTGAGGAATTTGATGACACCGTCGTTTTTGTCAGAGGTGAGATGAGAGTATCGGGTTCATAACCAAGAAGCTGATTTGAGTAAAGGTATCTGCGCCCGAAATTTACGACAAGTTTTCTCGTCTGGTTGAGCTCTGGAATATGAAGACAGAGCACGCCAATAGTCAATTCTTCTCAGCCTCAAAGGATGTACACAACGCGGCCCTTGATATTATCGTGTGCGCCGCTTTTGGCCTCGACACTCAACATACCCAACTCGTCAAGGAAATTCAGGAACTCACACCAGACAACAACATCTCATCAACCAAGATCGACGGTGAAATTGCGTTCGAAGAACTCCCTCTCAATGAAGAGCTCAACGCCTTGGCAACTGTCGCCGAGAGCGTCGCCAAGATTATCAAGACGCCTTCCCCGCCGCTATTCCACTGGATGTATCGAAGTTTTTCAGCGACCCTGAAGAACGCCTTTGCCCTTACCAAGCAGTTGCAGGAGCGAGAAATCGCTAATGGCATTAAGCGAAGAGCGAATGGAGAGGCTATGAAATGTGCGCTTGATGAGATCTCTGTTCGAGAAGAGGCATTGGCGAAGAAAGAGGGGAGAGAGCCTGACTACTACTCTCAGGTTATTACTAGTGAAGTGAGTACCCGCGTCGCTCGATCTGAGGCACTATACTGATCCTTTCATAGATGATGTCCTACCTCATCGGCGGTCATGAAACAACATCATCAGCTGTACGATGGGGCCTAAGCTATCTCAGCGCCGAGCAAAGAGCCCAATCCGAACTTCGCAACGCGCTTCAACAAGCTTATCCTCAAGCTAAATCTGAGCGACGTGCGCCATCACTCGTTGAGATCATCCAAACTCGTGTTCCTTATCTCGATGCAGTCGTCGAAGAGATTCTTCGCTTGTCGTATCCTTTTGGTATGACTCTCCGAGAAGTCCAAGTTGACACACAGATCCTTGGTGCTCGGGTGCCAAAAGGCACAACAGTTGTCTTCTTATCAAACGGCCCTAGTATATTGTCTCCTCCCATTGATTTCGATGACTCACGAAGTAGTGAGTGGGTCAAATCTCGCAAACCAAAGCCTTTGGAGAAGGACTATGACTATTCGAGTTTCAAGCCTGAGAGATGGCTCAAGACGGCCGCTGGTCCAGATGGGAAAGAGGATGTGAGCTTCGATTCTCAGGCGTTCCCCATTCAAGCCTTTGGGCTGGGTCCGAGAGGTTGCTTTGGAAGGAGGATGTCGTATCTTGAGATGAAGATCTTCTTCACTCTAGTCGTCTGGACCTTTGAGTTGTTGCCGTTGCCAGCTGATGTTGCGAGACCTAAGCCAGTTTCGTCATTGACTAGAAACCCTGATAGAGTGTTTATCAAGCCGCGAAAGGTAGTGTTGTAGAAGGAAAGCTAGAATGATATAAATTGATTTAAAGTAGATGGGCTATTATGCTATGCTGATGCAGCGCTTTATGCTTCCTAGATATTCCAATGCAAACCCGCAAAATAGTACAAATGCGGAATCAACTAATGGGACGCAGTAGCCTCGATACTTCCGAATGCCTCACCCTGATGTCCCCGTCTCACTCACACTCCCGAACTTACTATCAACCTTCTTCGCTGGACTAGGTTCACTCAACAAACCCCCTCTATCATGCAAAACCAAGTCATCCGGTTCCACCAAAGTAGTCCCATCAGTCTTTGACATCTTAATGATCGCCAGAGATCTTTGCACAAATATTCCCTCTGTGCTGCTGCTTGAGCCTTTAGGTAGAATGTTCCACGATCTAGCTCGTGCTGCGATAGCGCGGAAGATTGGTTGCATGTGAGGCATACAGGCTACCAAGATGCCTACGCCGCTTTCGATATTGGACCATACGACGAATCCTTGTGCGTTGGCTGTTGCTTGACCGTTAGAGAAAGAGTTTGGTGGGAATGGGAATTACCTACATGATGCGTTCAACGTTCTTGTGAAGTCGAGTAAGTAGGGGATGCGGATACAGCTGGCTGCAATGAGACTAGACGAATATTAACATGAATGCTACAGCGGAGAATGGGAGGCTTACAAAATACCAACACCGAAAATTACCATAACGCCAGCCTTCTTCTTCGGCTGAAGACCCAAAGAATATAACTGCGTCAACGGTAGCGCAAACATCCAGACATCAAGAGCAATGTTAACACCAGCGTGAAAAAAGATGATTGCTGGGATATTAAGTGTGATCCCGCGAGGAGGATACTCTTTCCATCCATCCCAGAGTAAGTGAATTGGTTGTCGCTGCAGTGCGCCGCATATGGTGACAATAATTGTCGTGACAATATTGAATGCGATAGTACACTTGATAATCAATCTGAAAGTTGGATCGGGGAATGTTCGGAGAAAAAAATAGAGTATTGAGAGTTTGATGAGGCAGAGACTTAGAATGTAGGCATATTGAACGACGAGGAGATACTATATTTGTTAGCCGAGGTTGCTGGGTAAGTGTACGGACTTACTATGTGAAACGTGGTAATGGTACTGTCGTCAAGTGTCCAGATATTCCGGCCCAAGCCCGCAAATGTCACTACACAGAATAAGTAATCAGCTGGTTGGACATTTACATGATTCAGAACTCACTCAGGCCCATTATAATGCATTGAACTCCGGTAAAGACCTAGAATGTTAGTAAATCAGCATGACGCATGAAGAAAATCCTTACCGACGCCGCGATGATGAGGTAATCGTCAGCACCCCATTGTGAAAAGCGATAAGATTTCGTGACAGTTCGAAGGACGATGGAAAACACCGCTATCCCAAGGATCGTGTAGTTTATCCCCCTAATGTTGTGATCGTTGTCGAGCTCTGGTCTGCCGCAGTTTGTTTGCTCAAGCTTGAGAAAGTCTGTCAAGCAACCGTGAATGTGAGTAGCTTGATGCTTGTAAAGCCCACCTTGAGGGTTCCCTACCGAATAGGTCTCGTATCGGGCATGCTGTGCGAATACTGCTGGCTACCGCATTGCTGAGTTTGTGATCATGGCATATTCGTTCTTTGTTGGCGGTCGAGAATGTCGGCTTATCAACGAATTGCGAGAAACATTTGATCTACAACTGATTAATAAATCCATAGCGCGAGATAGATGGGGTATACGCACGGCACATTGCGACGCGTCCTCTAGCCTTTGAGCAGTGGTCGGTGAGCTTGCGCCGACTGGCTGGAATATACACGGTAAAATGAGAATAAACAAGCGTAATATTGCGAATAGCTTCATGGTGGTTTACCACGCAGGCGAAACATCGAGAAGAAAAGCACCCAAGAACTCAAAACCTGTTGTATGACGGGGTACGCTGTCTCATTAAGAATTCAGGAGCACGGACTAGGTGTTTTGCTTTGTCGACGCTAAACCAGGCATACCATGTCCATTGGTCTGGATTAGACGAGCTTCCCGTACTCTAAACCAATGGGTCGTGTTAGTCCGTGCTCATCACACCAAAAGGAGCTAGAATTGAGCGCCACGGAGATCTTCATGGGATATGCTTATGCATTCCAGGGATACAGATTAGGCTTATTTTTGCTATGCAATCGAGTGGGAGATTGGCGGGGAGTTCTTGGCAGGGCTTTAGCTAGGGTCTGGGTTTACGAGGTTAATCTGTTGGTGGTGAGGATGGGTCTTGGCTGCGGCAATGTTGCCGGCAGAGCAAGCCAATGATATCATTAACTGAGCGCTGTGATCTGATCATTGATTTGTACTTGTTTGGCATTGGATAAAGCTGTTTCGCATAATTGTACTCATGTTTAGAAAAGCGAACCATCTCGGGAAGGCTTCGCATTGGACTGCACAGGTCTGTTTGACAGATACAAGTGCAATTTGGAATCGGGGCCAAGTCCGGGGAAGTTCATCGACTCTGACGCCTCGTGTGGCTGACGGTCATGCCGGATATTAGCTGGAGGCTGTAGGGTTGAGATATTCGGATGCCGGCTGAACTTTATTGTTCACGGAATGAAGGCTTTGCGGATCATCCATACCCGTTGATCCACATCACTTCTGGGTACCGCTCCCACTACAAGGCGCATTCGAGATCCGGCATGGCGCTTGATCTGGAAGCGTTCACTTTGTGAAGGGCTACAGACGACACATAGAGGCGTTATGAGATGTTAATATCTGAGAATCGAAGTACAAATTTCGATGACTGTTGGTAGGCGATTAAAAATAATGGGAAGCCAGTTTGTGCGCGCATTCGGCCTGCTTCAAATATGACAAGCACTTGCAACAGAATGGCTGGAAACACCGATAGCGATCTAATCTTCCACGAGATTCCACTGAACAAATCGTGCGCTAGGGCATAGGGCACGCGGATAACGTGTAGTTGCGTTAATGTTAAAAGAATGTCTAGTAATGGATATTTTCAGCAGCAGAATGGCCTCAATTTATATCGCAGGCTGTAGTCGATGCTGTAAACGCCGTTGTCAAAAATCCCCAGGTCTAGGGTTAGCAGTATGGATCAGATTGACTATATAAGCGGGAAATTCACACCGTCAGCGGGAAATCGCTAGTGGGTACATGTCACGATCCAATCAAATTGAGCAAATGTTGCCAAGTCTTGACGAACTGGAGCTGCTAACATCAAATTTGTCCAAGCAACCGCCGTAAAGTATGGAAACGGTTCCGAATATGTGGAGTTTCAGATCTATATAAGTCTTGTATTTCCGGACCTCGGCATTCTAGTGAGTCCGAAATTTGGCCAGTATTTATTTATTCCTGGCAGCCTCTCCCTTTTTCAGCAGCGTAAGGTCTGGTCTGTTGGTCAACCTGGCAGAAAACACCAATTATGTCTCGGATATCGCCTCTTTTCCGCCAACGGCTGATCCTTGCCGCCAAAGTAGCTGTTGGAGTCTCAATCACCGGCACAGCAAGCTTTCACCTCGTCACAAGAAAATGTTACTTTGAGCCCTTTGGACCGGATAATGGCAGATCATTGTATGAGCATCCGCTGCTGAAGCAGATCAATCCTTGGAATAAACCAGGTTCTGCTGACTCGTGCGTGAGAGAGGTGCCGTTCGACAAGCTAGATAAGGTGCTTTTGGAGGATGCAAAGAATGGAGGAACCAAGTTGGTTGAGAGATTCATTGCGGGAATGTGGGGAGGATTTGGTAAGGGTTAAGAGAACCGGTAATTTATCTTTAATGCTGATGATGAGCAGGATATGGTATCCAACGGAGAATCATGACATTCTTCAAGAACGAGGCAAACAAGAACGACCTATGGGAGAAGAAGGATCTCCTAGAATCTACCTATGAACCAGGTATGCTATTCCTGATTTTGCTGTTCCCTCTTCTGACACGCAACAGGCACATACTTCACTAACCATTTTGTGGTTCTATCAAAAACACCAACATGCATCACGATGAGAGGTTGCTTCGATCCTCACCAGTCACCTCCGTCGCCCATGGACGTCGACAATCTCGTTGAGATTCGCGCGGAGCTAGATGAAGCAAAGCAGGTGGCCGTTCTCAAACTCCAGGTCATCACGTTTGATGGAAGGAAAGAAGCGAGTGATAAGGAGGATCCTTTTGGCGGAGTTGGAGGATGGCTGCACAGACGTTATTCTACGCTGTTGGTTGAGTCAGGAGCCAGAAACTGCCTGGAATGAGCACGTTGAGGGACATATAATAAAAGCAAACTCTCTCGATGATCAACTATAGACTTTCAGTCCCGAGTTCCAAAGTACTTCAGTCTGTGGCTGGAGTGCTTCAGAATGGTGTTTCTTGGACGGGACTGGAGTGACGTAACAGCAACGAAAGGTTGCGATTCCATTCAACAGAAATACGTTCCTGTACACTATAAACATTCACACCACACATACCTGAAACTCTGCATCAGCGTTTACGGTGAAACTCAGTCCATGACAGCTTACCAATTGGATACAGAGAAGATGAGGTGAGGCAGCTTGTCGAGGTCGCGGGTCTGACCAGCGGAAGTCGGGGTTCTTTATACTTATCCGACAGACCGACAAACTGGATTCGGGTAAGATTGCGCCGCTATTATTTACAGGTGACCATCGCGAGCCATAAGTCGACTTGCGCATCACGGCCTCTGCCCTCGCGCCCCTCGCACTCCTAGCTCAAAATGGCATGGTGATTTACACGATGTTACATCAAGGGGCATAAGGCTGGTTTCATATAAAGAGTTGGACGATCATGATCCACTCTTCGATTAAAGCTGAAAGTTAGCTTCGTCTGTGCCGTCTGACTACAGCTCTTAGCTTGCCGAGTTGGCAGTTCGCAGGCATTTGAGTGGCACGATGGAAAGTAATTAATAACTCAAGCTTTTCTTGATTAGATCCCTCGGTGATGTTGGGCGTGAAGAAGACGCCTAGACTGGTCCATGAGATTTTATTGGCTGGATTAAAGCATTGGCTGAGGTGATAGGCAGGAAGCTTACAGTGAAGCTTCTCCGCGAATCACAGATCCAATCTCAATAAGAATATCGAGTGGTGGTTCTTTCGAAGCTTCAAGGTAAACTGCCTATGAGCGACGTAATTTGTGACGGAGGTACTAGAAATGGTGTGTCCATTAACTGCACAACGATATCATTGGCTTGTTGAAGCTTTGGCTTCACCCTCTCAATCATGTCCCCGTTCTTTGTTCTATTGAGGACGATTGCTCAGCGAAACCAACCTCCTCGCTGTTGCGATGCCACAGAAATCTTCATTGTTCTCCTTCAATAGTGGCAGGGCAGAAAACTATTCATGTGACTCCTCGGATGGCCGCCCTCAACTCGACTACTATTTTTGAGGCTGAAGGCAAGCGATATGTCACAACAGAAGCCATTGCTGTACGTTCGTCCACCCAATGCAACGTGCACTTTACATCTGATCTAATTGATCTAGTTCCAGCCCCAAGCTGACACTCCCTTGAGATCTAAACTTGTGACGGTCATCGCAAGCAATGATGGTGTAACCCTTAGCAAAGAGTGGCTGAAGACATACTTATACAAGCTGGACGGCTGTGATGTTTATGATCGCAACCTGTTCCTTTCAGGTGTTATCACCACGACCCCGTGTCGTGGCCAGATTGTACCTCAAGATTCTTGGGAATACCCGAAAGAACTTGGAATGAAGTGGCTCTATATTGTCGTTGAAGGCGGCGAAACGCATCTTCCTACACTTCCTTACTTCTACACCGATAATAAGCTTCACCCCGTCTGTCGTTTGTATGATGATGAAAAAGGGGCGTTTTTCTCGGGGTTGAAACCCAACCTGGATCTGTAAGCAACTTGTCCATTGAAGCCTCTGACTAACACCAACTAATATGGACAAGATCGCCATTGACAGTGTTTGAGCGACTCGAGGTTGGAAGTATCTGCATACCGGCCTCGCAATTGCCGTTCCGTCTCGAGCACCAACACTCGTTACCAACACCCCGCCAAATCTACATGTTGCAGTA